>NW_027208279.1:0-39000 GCF_964237555.1 Oryctolagus cuniculus
CGCCCCGACCGGGACTAGAACCCGGTGTGCCGGCGCCGCAAGGCGGAGGATTAGCCTAGTGAGCCGCGGCGCCGGCGAAAATAAGCTTTTAAACAAATAAAGCATTCACTTAACTATCTACTGATTAAAGACACCATAGCTAAAATGCTGTTGAGTGGGTTTCCCCTTGTGTGCTTCTGCCCCCTCTTCAATCTTTTTCTGCTTCTTTTTCCTCTTCTTTGTCCTCTTCCCTCTTCTTTTGGTTTCTCCTCATTTTTAAAACCAGTTTATTGTATGTCTCCAGTCTCTGAATATAGTTTGTTTTTTCATCACCATCATCATAGGTGATCTGTGTTTTCCTTCACTCCTTCGAAAATTCCCACTTATCTGGTTCCCATTGACTTTATCTGCTGTGGGCTCTGTAGGCTTCAGTGATAATTTTCTTGCTTATCAAACAGCTTCATCAAGTTCAGTATATTCACTTTTAGGATCATGAGTTTCCTTCTGTTTCATTTCCTTTGAAGGTTTATGGTGGCATGAATTGGGTGTTCACTCATTTGCTTTCAGGATTATCAAAGTCAGTATCTTCGGGGCCATTGCCATGGCTCATTTGGTTAATCCTCCACCTGCAGCGCTGGCATCCCATATGGACACCGGGTTCTAGTCCTGGTTGCTCCTCTTCCAGTCTAGCTCTCTGCTGTGGGCAGTGGAGGATGGCCCAAGTGCTTGGGCCCCTGCACCCACATGGGAGACCAGGGAGAAGCTCCTGGATCCTGGCTTTGGTTCGGCATACTCCAGCCGTAGCGGCCATTCGGGGAATGAACCAAAGGAAGGAAGACCTTTGTCTCTCTCTTTCACTGTCTATGATTCTACCTGTCAAATAATAAAAAAAAAGACAATATCTTAAAATAAAAACCAAAACCTGGGGCTGGCGCCGTGGTTCACTTGGGTAATAGCCTGGGGCCGGCACTGGGTTCTAGTCGTGGTTGCTCCTCTTCCAGTCCAGCTCTCTGCAGTGGCCCAGGAGGGCAGTGGAGGATGGGCGAAGTGCTTGGGTCCCTGCACCCGCATGGGATACCAGGAGGAATCACCTGGCTCCTGGTTTCGGATCGGCACAGCGCCAGCCGTAGTGGCCATTTCTGATTATAAAATTATTAATACTCACTGTAACTTCTTTTTATAAGTTGATTTTTAGAAGCAAGGCATTGGTGCAGTGATTAAGTCACTATTTGGGAGTATGCATCCATATCACACCGTCCAGTATGAGTCCTGGGTTTCTGCTTCCAATCAGGGTTCCTGCTGATGTTCACTCTTGGGGTGGCAGGTAATGGCTCAAGCACTTGAGTCCTTGCCAAGCCTATAGAAAAACCAGATTGCATTCTAGGCTCTTGGCTTTGGCCTAGCCCAGCCCTAACTGTTGTCGGCATTTGGGAAATAAACTAATGGAGAAAAGGCGGACTGGGCAGCAGCATGGTGAGCCCCAGGGAGCTGCCCAACAGCCTCGGGCAGACCATGCCACCCAGCAGCAGCAAGACGCTGCTGGCCGCGCAGCCCGGCCAGCCCAAGGACAGCCAGGTCAGCCTGCAGTGGGAGAGCTACGGGAAGCGCTTCCTGGACATCCCCAACTGCCGGCAGCCCTGCCGCCTGCCTTCTGAGCTGGACGCCTGCAGCATCCGCTTCACCGTGAAGAAGCTGGACGAGAACTTCTGTGCCTCCAGACTTAGTGTGCTGGCCCTGCACGAGCACTACGTGCAGCAGGACCTGGAGCTGGGGCTGCTGCTGCCCACCTGCCCCGACCTCCACGCCAGCCACCGTTGATGAGAAGAAGCCGCCGGACGCCAGGAGGGGCCAGCGCTGGAGCTGCTGCGCGAGTGCCTGGGGGTGGCCGTGCCCGTGCGGCTCTGCAAGGTGGCCTTGGCACTGGTGCCCGGCCGCCGGGCACTGCCCATCCCCGTCTACATGCTGGTGCCCACCCGGGCCCAGGACGACGACTCGTGCACCGACTCGGCCGAGGGCACTCCGGTCAGCTTCTCCAGCACCGCGTCCCTCAGCGAGGAGACCCTGCAAGGGCCCACCAGGGAGCAGCCCCGAGGCTGGCTGGACAGGCGGGAGCCCCCCGGCCTCGCGGCCCCAGCCAGCCAGATCTCCAGGAACCGGCTCAAAGCCGGGGGCGCTGGCCAGAGCCCGGAGCAGGGCCGGGGAACAGGCAGGAGCTGGACCGGGCTGGAGCTGCCCTGGGCCGGCCCGCAAGTGCCCACTTGGACCAGGCTGGGGGAAGTGGGGAGGCAGTCCCTGTGCCTCAGGACGCCCACCAAGGAGGCCGTGTACTGCTTCTATCACTCTGAGGAGGCGCCCTCCTCTGCCGGGCCGCACCCATGGCGACTGTCCACGATCCTGCAGGCCCTGAGGCGGGGCGGGAAGGAGGCCCGGGCCCCAGCCAAGGCAGCCTCTCAGGCCCAGCCGCTCCCCTCCTCAGCCCAGCCCTGGCTGATCGCCAAGGAGACCCCCACCTTGCTATTCTCTGAGCTCTTCGGCCAGCTCACTCAGCGAGCCCGAGCCCTGTGAGCAGCCGGCCAGGCCAGCCACCTGGGAGGCCTGGAGCCCACGGTCCCCCAGGCCCTGCGCCAGGGACCACAGCTCCCCCAGCTCGTGCTCAGAGGAGGAGCTCTTGCACCGCTGCATCGGCTCAGCCCTGCCCAGGCGCCGCAAGGCCCGGGCTCTGGGCAGGACGAGTGGCCAGTAGAGGCACCCCAGGACTGCCTCAAGGAGGCGGCCGCCTCAGACCAGGCCTCGGACCTGGACAGCGTCCAGTGGCGCACCATCCAGGAGGGCGCCAACTCCATCATCACGTGGCTGCACCAGGCAGCCTTCTCCGAGTCTGACTCGCTTCTGTCCCTGGGGTCTGCTCTATCCACGGGCCCCTCCCTGCAGCTCTCCATGCACAGGAACAGGTGCCAGCCCAGGGCCAGGCGGGGGAGGGCGGTGCTCTGCGGCCAGGATTTCTCTGTTTTTTGCACCCAAAATTAGCCAAGATGCTTTACCATTCTGAATAATTTTAACCAGAAAACGAGTTAAACTCATTTTGGAGACACTAAAATCCTTCTCTTCTAGAAAAGTCTTAAATTTCACTTTTCCCAGACACATAGAGCATAAGGGTAGCTGTTCCTTATAGTTTTAGAATGATTAAAATCCAAATTATTGTGTTCTTTTGTATTAAGGGATACTATGTCTAATGTGTCTTTGTTTTTGATAGAATAAATAAGCAAATGAATAAACAACTAAATTTACAAACCAGAAAAACATGTGAATAGCCCATAAACAAAGGAAAAAATGGCTGATGGAAGACAAAACAATAAAACTAACCCAGAATTCCAGAAGGTAGAATTCATGTGTCCTGATTCAAATGACCAGTTAATCAAATTACCAGGTTTCCATTATCCAACATGAAGCCAAAATATACCATAATAAAATTATAAACCAAAATGAAATGTAATACATAAAATGTATACCAAAAAAAAAAAAAAAAACCAAAGAGGTTGTCACTGGATCTGATATGGAGATTATGACCAAGAGAAGTAATTATTCTGGTTTGTGCCACTGAAAACCAACCAAGTTGATTTATCATTCCAAAGCATTTTATCAAAAAAAAAAAACAGTCAAACCCATTTTGGAGAAATGTAAAATCCTCCTCTTCTACAAACGGCTTAAATTTCACTTTTCTTAGACATATAAATCATGTGGATAGGTGCTTCCTGTATGCTTCTAATCAAAAATTCCAATTTGTTGTGTGTTTTGTATTCTAAGGGATACTATATCATGTGTGTTGTTGTTTTTGAAAGGATAAATAAACAAATCAGTACACAAATAGATTTAAAACCAGAAAAAATGTGGGTAAGAGCCCATAAACAAAGGACAAATCATCTGCTGGTAGCCAAAACAATAAAAAACCTAGAATTACAAAAGGTAAAATTCCTATTCCCTGATTGAAAAGACAATTTAACCAATCATAAGGATTCAGTTATCCAACATGAAGCCAACATGTAGCAGAATAAAATTTATAAAACAAAATGAAATGCAATACATGAAATAAATGCAAGACAAAGCAGCTATAGCCAGATTGGATATGGAGGTTAGCAACAATAGCAGTGAAATTCCCTCATCTGTGGCACTGAAATCCACTGATGTTGCTTTAGCATTCTGAATGATTTTAACAAGAAAACCACAGTCAAACATGTTTTGGAGAAATTAAAATACTTCTCTTCTAAAAAAGGCTTAGATTTCATTTTTCCCACACACGTAGAGTATAAGGGTAGATGTTACCTGTAATATTCTAATCATAAAACTACAAATTGTGTTTTTTGTAACATAAGTTTATTATGCCAAATGTGTTGTTGTTTTTGTCAGAATGATAAATAGATAGATAAGAATTAAATAGATTTCTTTTTTTTTTTTTGACAGGCAGAGTGGACAGTGAGAGAGACAGAGAGAAAGGTCTTCCTTTGCGTTGGTTCACTCTCCAATGGCTGCCGCGGCTGGCGCACTACAGCCAGCGCACCCCGCTGATCCAAAGGCAGGAGCCAGGTGCTTCTCCTGGTCTCCCATGGGGTGCAGGGCGCAAGCACTTGGGCCATCCTCCACTGCACTCCCGGGCCACTGCAGAGAGCTGGCCTGGAAGAGAGGCAACTGGGACAGAATCCGGTGCCCCAACTGGGACTAGAACCCGGTGTGCCGGCACCACAAGCAGAGGATTAGCCTAGTGAGCCGCGGCGCCTGCCAAAATACAGTTCTTGAAAACTCAGTGAAACTGACAAAACATTTATCCACAGGAAACAGGGGGGAAAAAGAGAACAGACTCAAGTGATTAAACAACAGAAATGACAGCGAGGACATTACTACCAACCTTACCAAAATAATAATCAAAAAGCACTACGGAAAATCCACAGAGCCCTACCATCACACCAAATGCAAGGAACCCAAAACTGTCCTCCTAGACCAGGAAACGGACCAGCATTTTCGCCGTTGTTCCTCCAGTCCAGAGTCTCAGAGGTCTAGAGCAGGGCGGCTGGGCCATCAAAAAGGAAACACACGGGAACGTGTGGGCCATTCCGGGAGGAGACAGAGCCACCTCTGCTCTCGCACAGCATGACCACGAGGCCACTCGCACCGTCGGGACCCAGTGGGAAACCGCAACAGCCACGCGTCACTCACCTCCAAGGGGGTCCGGTCTGCTGGCGGGACAGAGGCCCGCCAAGGCCGCTGCTTCTGGAAGGGGCTGAAGAAGAAAAACGTGCCTGGGAAACAGCGCGGCAGCCTCTCCTGATCCCGGCCTGGCCCTGGGGCCGCTGGGTGTCCCTCAGGCTCGGCCAGCAGCATCGCAGACAGCTACTCACGGCTCGTGCAGGCTCTCGGCAGGAGCGGACACGGTGCTGACTCCCACCTGAGACCACTGGGCTGTAGGCGCCAGGCGTGCGGGTGCACTTCCGGGTCACAGTGCCAGGTGCAGGCACCGGCCTCTCTCTCTCTCTCTCTCTCTATCTCTATCTCTATCTCTATCTCTATCTCTATCTCTATCTGTCTTTCTTGACAGGCAGAGTGGACAGTGAGAGAGAGAGAGAGAAAGGTCCAGAATTAAATAGATTTAAAACCAGAAAAAATGTAAGGAACAGCCTGTAAACAAAAAATCGTTTGCTGGAAGCCAAAACAATAAAACAAACCTAGAATTAAAGAAGGTAAAATATCTGTTTCCTCATTAAAAAATATTAAATCCAATGACCTGAATTCCATTATCTGGAATGAAGGCAAAATGTAATATACTAAAATTTATAACCCAAAATGAAAGAATACATGAAAAATGCAAAAAGAAACAAAGAGGCTGTAGCCAGAGGCTGTAGCTAAATTTGATACAGAGCTTTGCAACAAGCAAACCAGTTTTTTCTGGTTTGTGCCACCCAAAACTGGCCCAGTTGCTTTAGCATTCCAAATTATTTTAACAAGTAAACCACAATCATACTTGTTTTGTAGAAACTTAAAATGCTTCCCTTCTACAAAGGCTTAAATTTCACTTTTCTCAGACTCATGGATCATAAGGGTAGTTGTTCCCTATAGTTTTCAAATCATAAAAAGACAATTTGTTGTGTTTTTGTATCATAAGCAATACAAAAGTCAAATGAGTTGTTTTTTTGACAGAATAAATAAATAAACAAATGAATAAACAAATTTTAAGTTAGAAAAAAGTGCGGAATAGCACATAAAGAAAGAAAAATTGGAACTGGAAGGTAAAATTACTATGTACTGATTAAAAAAGGAAAATTAAGCTAAATACGTGAATTTTGTTATCTAGCATGAAGCCAAATTGTAACATACTAAAATTTATAAACAAAAATCAAATGTGATTCATGAAAATAACGCAAAGTAAACAAACCAACCAGCAAAGAGGTTGTAGCCAGATCTGGTATGGAGCTATGCAAAAAGCACCAGATGTTTCTGGTTTGTGCCACCTAAAACCTGTCACATTGCTTTAGTATTCCAGATGATTTTAGCAGGAAAACTGCAGTCAAACTCATTTTAGAGAAATTTAAATTCCTTCTCTTCAACAAAATGCTTAAATTTCTCTCTTCTCAGACACAAAGTTCAAAAGAGTAGGTGTTCTATGTAGTTTTCTAATCATGAAACTCCTACTAGTTGTGTTTTTGTTGTTTTTGACAGAATAAATGAATTAACAAATAAATATAAAGAAGATATAAGGTGGGGAACAGCCCATAAACAAAGAAAAAACATCTGCTGGAGCCAAAACAATAAGACAAACCTAGAATTCCATAAGATAAAATACGTGTGCCCTGATTTAAAAAAATTATCTGATTACCAGAATTCCCTTATCCTGCATGAAGCCAAAATGTAACATAATAAAATTTGTAATCCAAAATGAAATGTAATACATGAAAAAATACAAAAAAATAAATAAATGAACAGAGGCTGTAGGCAGAACTGATGTGCAGCATAGCAAAAAGAGATTCAGATTTTTCTGCTTTGGGCCACCAAAACCTGGAGAGGCTTCTTTAGCGTTCTGACTGATTTTAATAAGGAAACTGCAGTAAAATTCATTTTGCAGAAATTTAAATCCTTTTCTTCTTCAAAAGCCCTAAATCTCACTTTTCCCAGACACATATCATAAGGGTAGGTGTTCCCTGCAATTTTCAACTCATAAAATCAATAGTTATTGAATTTGATTGTATCACAAGAGATACTATGTCAAATGTATTGTTTTTGACAGAATAAGTAATGAATAAACAAATAAATTTAAAACCAGAAAAAATATGGTTAACAGCCTGTAAACAAAGGAAAAGGCAGCTCCTTGAAGTCAAAACCAACAAACAAACCTAGGATTCCAGAAGGTAAAATACCTGAGTCCTGATAAAATAAAAAATTTAATTTATTTCCTGAATTCCATTATTGGGTATAAAGCCAAAATATAACATAATAATATTTATAAAAAAGTGAAATATAATTCATGAAAAAATACAAAAAAAGAAACAAACAAACTCATTTTGGAGAAGCTTTCAATATTTCTCTTCTACAAAAGGCTTAAATTTCACATTTCCCAGACAGATAGATCATAAGCGTAGGAGTTCCCTGTAGTTGTGTAATGATAAAACTCAATTTTTTTGGTATTTTTTTAATCATAAGGGATACTATATCAAATGTGTTTTGTTTGATAGAATCAATAAAAAAAAAACAAATTAATCAACAAGTAAATAAATTTACAAAGGAGAAAAACGTGGGGAACCTCCCATAAACAAAAAAAAGTGGCTGCTGGATGCCAAAACAAAAACAAAGCTAGTCTTAACAAATATACAGAGAACACCTTAAATTCTGATATATGCATTAGGGAAAACTTAAACTTTTTTCAGCGCAGAACTTTTCGGGGATTAAAATGGGTTTGCCTCACATTTTCCTTTTTTCCTTTTAGGAAAATCAGGAAACCTAAGGGAACATTTCATTGGCTGGTTTTGGGTGATACAAGTGAATACAATGCAGTTCTGTTGCTATTAACACATTTAGAAACCAGGTAAAATTTTCTTTTTTTAAATTTCCTTTTATATTTTTCTTTTATATTTTACATTTTACTTTGTATTTAAGAAATTTAGTTTATTTTTTTGGCCTTCCTGCCAATAATTGAATTAATGTAATTGGATATGGAATTTTTTTTAAATCATAGCTCATGCATTTCACCTCTGGAATTCCTCATTTTTTTATTGTTTTGGCTTTCTGCTGTCTCACTTATCCTTTTGGCTATGTGCCATTCCATTCATGGTTTTCAGTTTATAAAATATATGAATCTATTTTTAACACAATAACAAAACTTTTGACCTGGTATACCATAAGATAAAAACACACCCCATATCTGAGTTGATATTCTTAGAAATGTATAGAGAACACCCACACTTCTGTTATAAGCATTTGGAAAAAGTTAAACTTAAGTCTTTTTCAGTACAGAAGCATTTCCCAGTTTGAAAGTGAGGTAGTCTCATGTTTTCCTTTAAGATACAAAATAGCCAGCATGGCAGCTCAATAGGATAATCCTTCACCTGCCGTGCAGGCACACCGGATTCTAGTCCTGGTCCGGGCACCGGATTCCATCCCAGTTGCCCCTCTTCCAGGCCAAATCTCAGCTGTGGCCTGGGAGTGCAGTGGAGGATGGCCCAAGTGCTTGGGCCCTGCACCCCATGGGAGACCAGGAGAAGCACCTGGCTCCTGGCTTCACATCAGCGTTATGCGCCGGCCATAGGTCGCTGGCCGCGGCGGCCATTGGAGGGTGAACCAATGGCAAAAGGAAGACCTTTCTCTCTCTCTCTCTTTCTCACTATGCACTCTGCCTGTCAAAAAAAATAATAATACAGACAATACCTACATATCTAATATATGTATTTGGGAAATGTTAAATTTAAGTCTTTTTAAGTACAGAAGGATTTCATGCTTATTGAAAATGAGTTCAGCCGGCGCCTCAGCTCACTAGGCTAATCCTCCACCTTGGGGCGCTGGCACACCGGGTTCTAGTCCCGGTCGGGGCGCCGGATTCTGTCCTGGTTGCCCCTCTTCCAGGCCAGCTCTCTGCTGTGGCCCGGGAGTGCAGTGGAGGATGGCCCAAGTGCTTGGGCCCTGCACCCCATGGGAGACCAGGAGAGGCACCTGGCTCCTGGCTTCAGATCAGCGTTATGCGCCGGCCACAGGTCACTGGCCGCGTTGGCCATTGGAGGGTGAACCAATGGCAAAGGAAGACCTTTCTCTCTGTCTCTCTCTCTCTCACTGTCCACTCTGCCTGTCCAAAAAAAAAAGAAAGAAAGAAAGAAAGAAAGAAAATGAGTTCACCTCAGACTTCAGGTTTCCCTTTTAAAATAATCAGGAATTGGCCGGCGCCGCAGCTCACTAGACTAATCCTTTGCCTTGCGGCGCAGCCCCACTGGGTTCTAGTCCCGGTCGGGGCGCTGGATTCTGTCCCAGTTGCCCCTCTTCCAGGCCAGCTCTCTGCTGTGGCCAGGGAGTGCAGTGGAGGATGGCCCAAGTCCTTGGGCCCTGCACCCACATGGGAGACCAGGATAAGTACCTGGCTCCTGCCATCGGATCAGCGTGCTGGCCGCGGCGGCCATTGGAGGATGAACCAACGGCAAAGAAGGCCTTTCTCTCTGTTTCTTTCTATCTCACTGTCCACTCTGCCTGTCAAAAGAAAATAAAAAAAAATATATGAATAAATAAAATTAAAATAATCAGGAATGCTGCAGCAACACTTCATTAGCTAGTTTTGGGTGGTAAAAACAAGAAAAATCCAACTCTGTTGCTACTAATCATGATTAACAGACCAGGCCATATTTTATTTCTTTTCTTCTTTTCAAAAATTTTTGTGTTGTATAAAGGAACGCCTCAGGGAAACTCACTTTCTTTCTTTTTTTTTTTTTAACTTTTATTTAATGAATATACGTTTCCAAAGTACGAATAATGGATTACTATGGCTTCCCCCCCATACCGTCCCTCCCACCCACAACCCTCCCCTTTCCCACTCCCTCTCCCCTTCCATTCACATCAAGATTCATTTTCGATTATCTTAATATACAGAAGATCAGCTTAGTATACATTAAGTAAGGATTTCAACAGTTTGCTCCCACACAGAAACATAAAGTGAAAAATAATAGATGATTTTTTTTTAATGATGATGAAATCAGATCAGACCTATTGTCATGTTTAATCCCAGTGAGAGTCAAGTTGGGAGTTGATAGTTTCTTTTCTTTTCTTTTCTTTTTTTTTTTTACAGAGGATCAGTTTAGTATGCATTAAGTAAAGATTTCAACAGTTTGCACCCCCATAGAAACACAAAGTGAAATATATTATTTGAGTACTCGTTATAGCATTAAATCTCAATGCACAGCACATTAAGGACAGAGATCCTACATGAGGAGTAAGTGCACAGTGACTCCTGTTGTTGACTTTACCAATTGACACTCCTGTCTATGGCATCAGTAATCTCCCTATGCTCCAGTCATGAGTTTCCAAGGCTATGGAAGCCCTCTGAGTTCTCCGACTCTTTTCTTGTTTAGACAAGGTCATAGCCAAAGTGGAGGTTCTCTCCTCCCTTCAGAGAAAGGTACCTCCTTCTTTGAAGACCTGTTCTTTCCACTGGGATCTCACTCACAGAGATCTTTTGCCAGAGTGTCTTGGCTTTCCATGCCTGAAATACTCTCATGGGCTTTTCAGCCAGATCTGAATGCCTTTAGGGCTGATTCTGAGGCCAGAGTGCTATTTAGGACATCTGCCATTCTATGAGTCTGCTGAGTATCTCACTTCCCATGTT
The DNA here is from genome assembly GCF_964237555.1 of Oryctolagus cuniculus. NCBI lineage: Eukaryota > Metazoa > Chordata > Mammalia > Lagomorpha > Leporidae > Oryctolagus > Oryctolagus cuniculus. Next base: position 10,820 of record NW_027208279.1, read on the forward strand.
GGATCACTCTCCCCTTTATTTATTCTATCGGTTAGTGTTAGCAGGTACTAGACTTGCTTATGTGCTCCCTTTGACTCTTAGTCCTTTCATTATGATCAATTGCGAACTGAAATTGATCACTTGGACTAGTGAGATGGCATTGGTACATGCCACGTTGATGGGATTAAATTGGAGTCCCCTGGTATGTTTCTAACTCTACCATTTGGGGCAAGTCAGCTTGAGCATGTCCCAAATTATATATCTCTTCCCTCTCTTATTCCTACTCTTATGTTTAACAGGGATCACATTTCAGTTAAATTTCAACACTTAAGAATAACTGTGTATTAATTACAGAATTAAACCAGTCATATTAAGTAGAACAGACAAAAAAAACTACTAAGAGGGATAATGTATTAAGTTGTTCATTAACAGTCAGGGCTATGCTGATCAAGTCACCGTTTCCCATAGTGTCCATTCCACTTCAACAGGTTTCCTTTTTGGTGTTCAATCAGTTGTCACCGATCAGGGAGAACATATGGTATTTGTCCCTTTGGGACTGGCTTATTTCACTCAGCATGATGTGTTCCAGATTCCTCCATTTTGTTGCAAATGACTGGATTTCGTTGTTTCTTACTGCGGTATAGTATTCTAAAGAGTACATATCGCATAATTTCTTTATCCAGTCTACCGTTGATGGGCATTTAGGTTGGTTCCAGGTCTTAGCTATTGTGAATTGAGCTGCAATAAACATTAGGCTGCAGACCGCTTTTTTGTTTGCCAATTTAAATTCCTTTGGGTAAATTCCAAGGAGTGGGATGGCTGGGTCGAACGGTAGGGTTATCTTCAGGTTTCTGAGGAATCTCCAGACTGACTTCCATAGTGGCTTGACCAGTTTGCATTCCCACCAACAGTGGGTTAGTGTCCCTTTTTCCCCACATCCTCGCCAGCATCTGTTGTTGGTAGATTTCTGAATGTGAGCCATTCTAACTGGGGTGAGGTGGAACCTCATTGTGGTTTTGATTTGCATTTCTCTGATTGCTAATGACCTTGAACATTTTTTCATGTGCCTGTTGGCCATTTGGATTTCCTCTTTTGAAAAATGTCTATTGAGGTCCTTGGCCCATCTCTTAATTGGGTTGTTGGTTTTGTTTTTGTGGAGTTTCTTGATCTCTTTGTAGATTCTGGTTATTAACCCTTTATCTGTTGCATAGTTTGCAAATATTTTTTCCCATTCTGACGGTTGTCTCTTCACTCTCCTGACTGTTTCTTTTGCAGTACAGAAACTTCTCAATTTGATGCAATCCCAATAGTTAATTTTGGCTTTGACTGCCTGTGCCTCCCGGGTCTTTTCCAGAAACTCTTTGCCTGTGCCAATATCTTGAAGGGTTTCTCCAATGTTCTCTAGTAACTTGATGGTGTCAGGTCGTAGATTTAGGTCTTTAATCCATGTTGAGTGGATTTTTGTGTAAGGTGTAAAGTAGGGGTCTTGCTTCATGATTCTGCACGTGGAAATCCAATTTTCCCAGCACCATTTATTGAATAGACTGTCCTTGCTCAAGGAATTAGTTTTAGATCCTTGATCAAATATAAGTTGGCTGTAGATGTTTGGGTTGATTTCTGGTATTTCAATTCTGTTCCATTGGTCTATCCATCTGTTTCTGTACCAGTCCCATGCTGTTTTGATTACAACTGCCCTGTAGTATGTCCTGAAATCTGGTATTGTGATGCCTCCGGCTTTGTTTTTGTTGTACAAGATTGCTTTAGCTATTCGAGGTCTCTTGTGCCTCCATATAAATTTCAGCACCAATTTTTCCAGATCTGAGAAGAAGGTCTTCGGTATCTTGATTGGTATTGCATTGAATCTATAAATTGCTTTTGGGAGAATGGACATTTTGATGATATTGATTCTTCCAATCCATGAGCATGGAAGATTTTTCCATTTCTTGGTATCCTCTTCTATTTCTTTCTTTAAGGTTTTGTAATTTTCATCGTAGAGATCTTTAACATCCTTGTTTCAGTTTATTCCAAGGTATTTGATTGTTTTTGTAGCTATTGTGAATGGGATTGATCTTAGAAGTTCTTCCTCAGCCATGGCATTGTCTGTGTATACAAAGGCTGTTGATTTTTGTGCATTGATTTTATACCCTGCTACTTTGCCAAAATCTTCTATGAGTTCCAATAGTCTCTTGGTAGAGTTCTTTGGGTCCCCTAAATAAAGAATCATGTCATCTGCAAAGAGGGATAGTTTGAGTTCTTCCTTCCCAATTTGTATCCCTTTAATTTCTTTTTCTTGCCTAATAGCTCTGGCTAGAACCTCCAGAACTATATTGAATAGCAGTGGTGAGAGTGGACATCCCTGTCTGGTACCAGATCTCAGTGGAAATGCTTCCAACTTTTCCCCATTCAATAGGATGTTGGCTGTGGGTTTTTCATAGATTGCTTTGATTGTATTGAGGAATGTTCCTTCCAAACCCAGTTTGCTTAGAGTTTTCATCATGAACGGGTGTTGTATTTTATCAAATGCTTTCTCGGCATCTATTGAGAGAATCATATGGTTTTTCTTCTGCAGTCTGTTAATGTGGTGTATCACATTGATTGTCTTGCGCACATTAAACCATCCCTGCATACCAGGGATAAATCCCACTTGGTCTGGGTGGATGATCTTTCTGATGTGTTGTTGCATTCTATTGGCGAGAATTTTCTTGAGGATTTTCGCATCTATGTTCATCAGGGATATTGGTCTGTAATTCTCTTTCAGTGCTGCATCTTTTTCCGGCTTAGCAATTAAGGTGATGCTGGCTTCAGAGAAAGAATTTGGGAGGATTCCCTCTTCTTCGATTGTTCTGAATAGTTTGAGAAGAATTGGAGTTAGTTCTTCTTTAAATGTCTGGTAGAATTCAGCAGTGAATCCATCTGGTCCTGGGCTTTTCTTTGTTGGGAGGGCCTTTATTACTGTTTCAATTTCTGTCTCAGTTATGGGTCTGTTTAGGTTTTCGATGTCTTCCTGGTTCAATTTAGGTAGGTTGCATGTGTCCAGGAATCTATCCATTTCTGATAGGTTTCCCTGTTTGCTGGCATACAAGTCCTTGTAGTAATTTCTGATGATTCTTTTTATTTCTGTGGTGTCTGTTGTTATGTTTCCTTTTTCATCTCTGATTTTATTGATTTGGGTCTTTTCTCTCTTTTTTTAGTTAGTTGGGCCAATGGGGTGTCAATTTTGTTTATTTTTTCAAAAAACCAGCTCCTCGTTTGGCTGATTTTTTGTAATGTTTTTCTTGATTCAATCCTGTTGATTTCTTCTCTGATTTTAATTATTTCTCTTCTCCTACTAGATTTGGGTCTGGTTTGCTGTAGGTTTTCTAGATCCTTGAGGTGAATAGAAAGCTCATCTATTTGGTGCCTTTCCAATTTCTTGATGTAGGCACCTATTGATATAAACTTTCCTCTTAACACTGCTTTTGCTGCGTCCCATAAGTTTTGGTATGTTGTGCTGTTATCCTCATTTACTTCCAGAAAGTTTTTGATTTCTCTTTTGATTTCTTCTATGACCCATTGTTCATTCAGGAGCATGTTGTTCAATCTCCATGTGTTTGCGTATGCTCTAGGGATTCCTGAGTTGCTAATTTCCAACTTCATTCCTTTATGGTCTGAGAAGCTGCATGGTATGATTCTAATTCTTTTGAATTTGTTGAGACTTGCTTTATGGCCTAGTATGTGGTCAATCCTAGAGAAGGTTCCATGTACTGCTGAGAAGAATGTATAATCTTTAGCTGTAGGATTGAAAGTTCTGTATATATCTGTTAGATCCATTTGGGCTATAGTGTCGTTTAAATCTACTGTATCCTTGTTGATCTTCTGTCCTATTGATCTGTCTATTTCTGAGAGTGGAGTATTGAAGTCCCCCAGTACTATTGTATTGGGGTCTAAGTCTCCCTTTAAGTCCATTAACAAATCTTTTAGATAAACCGGTGCCCTGTAGTTAGGTGCATATACATTGATAATTGTTATATCTTCCTGTTGAATTGATCCCTTAATCATTATGTAGTGTCCCTCTTTGTCTCTCTTAACGGTTTTTGTGGTAAAGTTTATGGTGTCTGATATTAAGATGGCTACGCCTGCTCTTTTTTCATTTCTGTTGGCATGGTATATCTTTTTCCAGCCTTTCACTTTCAGTCTGTATGGATCTTTGTTGGAAAGATGTGTTTCTTGTAAGCAGCAAATAGATGGGTTTGGTTTTTAACCCAATCAGCCAAACGGTGTCTTTTAACTGGACAGTTCAGGCCATTCACGTTCAATGTGACTAATGATAAGTGGTAACTTTGCCCTGCCATTTGCCAAAGATAAGTTCTAATATATGCTTTGAATTTCCTGTGATCTTTTGCTGTGAGCTTTCCTTCCTTGGTTTCCTTCCTTTACCTTCTTTCATATTGATGACCGTGTTTCTTTGTTTCTGTGTGTAACACATCTTTAAGCATCTTTTGCAGGGCTGGACGAGTGGCAACAAATTCTTTCAATTTCTGTTTGTTATGAAAAGTCTTTATTTCACCTTCATTCACAAATGATAGCTTTGCAGGATATAATATTCTGGGCTGGCAGTTGTTCTCTCTTAGTACCTGGGCTATATCTCGCCATTCCCTCCTAGCTTGTAGAGTTTCTGATGAGAAGTCAGCTGTGAGTCTGATTGGAGATCCTCTGAGAGTAATCTGACGTTTCTCTCTTGCACATTTTAGGATCTTTTCTTTATGTTTCACTGTGGAGAGTTTAATTACAACGTGTCGTGGTGAGGGTCTCTTTTGGTCGTGTTTATTAGGGGTTCTGTGAGCTTCCTGTACTAGGATGTCTCTGTCCTTCTCCAAACCTGGGAAATTTTCTGCTAATATCTCACTAAAAAGGCCTTCTAATCCTTTCTCCCTCTCCATGCCTTCAGGAACTCCTAGAACCCGAATGTTGGGTTTTTTAATAGTATCCTGAAGATTCCCGACAATATGTTTTAGATTCCTAATTTCCTCTTCTTTTCTTTGGTCTGACTGTATCCTTTCCTGTTCTCTGTCTTCTAAGTCCGATATTCTCTCTTCTGCTTCTCCCATTCTGTTTGTAAGGCTCTCTATTGTGTTTTTCATTTGATCTATTGAATTCTTCACTTCAGTCACTATCCCAGTTTCCTGTTGTACTAGTTGTTTCGTTTCATTTTGATTCCTCCTTAATATTTCATTTTCACGAGAGAGATTTTCTATCTTGTCCATTAAGGATTTCTGTAGTTCAAGAATTTGTTTTTGAGAACTTCTTAATGTTCTTATCAATTTTTTGAGATCTGCTTCTTGCATTTCTTCTATGTCATCATCCTCATAATCTTGAATTTGGGTGTCTTTTTCATTTGAGGGCTTCATGGTGACTTCCTTGTTTTTATTACCTTGGTTTTTGCGTTTGTTATTTGTCATATTGGAGATATTTGGTTTCTTCACTGTGGTGCTTTTTCTTGTTATACTATGACTCTAGATTAAGTGGACTATCTGTTTTTGATGGAGCCTTAGGGCTTGAGATGGGTGTGGCCTGAGAGCTCTGTTTGGTGTGCCAAAGGTGACACTCCCAGGTTAGGCGTTGTAAACCTCTCTCTCTCTCTCTCTCTCTCTCTCTCTCTCTCTCTCTCTCTCTCTTTGATTCAAAAGGGAAGTTATTCTGCACAGCTGAACGAAGTTGGAGGTAGTTAGCAGGCAAATGATATACCCACAGGAGCCAGAGATCAGAAGCTCTTTCCCAAGGACCACACAGGGAATCTGTTCGGCCCTTAGAGTGGGCTCAAATTCTCCTTCAGTCTCCCACTGGGTTGCCAAAGTTACGGAATTGTAGCGTCTCTGGAGAGTGCTCACGTGAATTCCGTGAGTTCTCTCCCCCACCGTCTCTTTTTTCACAGTCTCAGTTCAGTAGCACCATAAATTTACTAGGTCCTAATCTCCTGTTAATTCGCCCCACCCAGAGTCAGGTTTTACTGCTAGGCTCAGGGCCGGTGCAGAGCTGAGGTCGCTCTGCTTATGACGTATGTCCAAGATGGCGCCTGCTCTTTGTCTTGCTCGCCCTTGAGAGGTGAGCGGAGAGAGAGAAACCCGTGTCCGTACCAGTCACCTTTTTTTTTTTCCCTCTCTCTCTCTTCCAGTTAGCTTGGTGAACTTTCCCCCCGCCCCGGGGGTCGTTCCCTCTAGTCTCCTCTCTCCGCTTGCCTGCCGGTGTCTCGGGTTATTGAGGTTCAGCTCACCTCGCGTTCCAGCGCTGGTGTGTTGAGTCTGCCGCTGGTGTCCCGAACTGTGGGCTCCCACGCTCTCCACGCAGGTCTGCTCCCCTTCCAGCGCTGATGTGTGGACTCGGAGCCCTGGACGTCCCAAGTCTCCCCGCTGTTGCACTCTCCTTCGAGCACTTGCGCGCAGACCCTGCAGCTTGCGCAGCTCAGTCCCGCGGCTCGGCTTCCGTGGCTCAGTCCCGCGGCTCGGTCCTGCGGCTTGGCTTTCGCGCGCGGTGGGCGACCTTGTTCTCCCAGTAGGTCCTCCGATTCACGCCCACTGGATCCAGAAGAGTTTTGTCTGCAATATTTTCCTGGTTCTTTTTTCTGAGGCTACCGTAACTCCCCTTTTATTAAACTAAATTTTCCCGGACTATCGGTGCGCGCCCTCACTATTCCGCCATCTTGGCTCCCGGAAACTCACTTTCAATAACTGTGAAATCCTACTGAACTGAAAAAGGCTTAAATTTAACTTTTCCCAAACACACATATCAGAAGTGACTATATTCTCTGTGTATTTCTTTTTTTTCTTTTTATTTATTTATTTTTTATTTTTTGACAGGCAGAGTGGACAGTGAGAGAGAGAGAGACAGAGAGAAAGGTCTTCCTTTGCCGTTGGTTCACCCTCCAATGGCCACTGTGGACAGCGCACTGCAGCCGGCGCACCACGCTGATCCGATGGCAGGAGCCAGGTACTTATCCTGGTCTCCCATGGGGTGCAGGGCCCAAGCACTTGGGCCATCCTCCACTGCACTCCCTGGCCACAGCAGAGAGTTGGCCTGGAAGAGGAGCAACCGGGACAGAATCCGGCGCCCCGACCGGGACTAGAACCTGGTGTGCTGGTGCCGCAAGGTGGAGGATTAGCCTAGTGAGCCATGGCGCCGGCCCTCTCTGTGTATTTCTAATAATAAAATTCAGATGTGGGATTTTTTTTTATCTTCATTTATACCATGTCAAATATGTTGTTGTTGGTGACAGAAAAAGTAAATAAATATATTTTAAAAAATAGGAATCTCTCAGGGTAAAGGCACATAACCAAAAGGATGAGGAATGGCAGGGAGACAAACATAAAAAAAAAAAAAAGCTGAGGAATCCAAATGGTAAAGTGCATGTGTCATGATATGAAAAATAAGAGTAAAATAAGCTAAAATAATAAAAGACTAAAATGTTTTAAAAATTACACAATAAAGTGTACTACATGAAAGTTAAAACAAATAGAATGAAAATGTGGCCTGTTCTGTTAGTCATGGCCTGTTCTGTTAGTCATGGTTAGTAGCAATAGAACTGAATTTTTCTGGTTTGTACCACCCAAAACCAGCCAATGAAATGTTGCTCCAGCATTCCTGACTTCCTTAAAAGAAAATTTGAGGCAAACTCATTTAATATAACTGTGAAATCAGTCTATATTGAAAAAGGCTTAAATTTAAATTTTCCCAAATACATGAATTAGAAGTTAGGTGTTCTCTGTGTATTTCCAAGAAAAAATCTCAGATTTTTTTTGTTTTTGTTTTTGTATCTTACGCTGTACTATGTCAAATGTGTTGTTGATGGCTTAAAAACCATTATCTAAAAAATTTTAGATAATTACCTAAATTATCTAAAAACAAAACAAAACAACAAAAACAAAACAGGGATCCATGAGGGGATTGGCACATAGCTAAAAGGATAAGACAGCCACCACGAAGACAAAACAATAATAAAACTGAGGAATCCAAAAGATGAAATGTGTGAGCCATGATTTAAAAAAAAGACCACATATTCAATTATATGTGCTCAACCATCACACAGAAAGCCAAAAAATAACACTAAAGTTTAAAAAAAACTTCAAAATAAAATGTACCGTAGAAACAAACAAAAAAATAAAATGTGGCAAGTTTTATTCAATGTGATTAGTAGTAACAGAAATGGAGTTTTCCAGTTTGTACCACCCAAAATTGGCCAATGAAATGTTGCTGTAGCATTCCTCGTTTTTTTTAAATGGCAAACCTGAGGCAATCTCATTTTCAAAAACCATGAAATCCTATTGAATTGAAAAAGGCATATTTTTAACTTTTCCCAAATACATATATAAGAATTGTATGTGTTTTCTGTATATTTCCAAGAATAAACCTGAGTTTTTTATATGTATCTTAAGGTATACCATGCCAAATGTGTTGCTGTTGAACAGAAAAAACAAATAAATGTATTAAAAAACAGATTCCATGAAGAGAAAGGCACATAGCCCAAAGAATAAGGGAGGCAGCACTAAGTAAAAATAATAAAAAACTGAGGAATCCAAAAATGAAATGCATGAGAGATGATTAACAACAACAATAACAACAACAATAACAACAAAACAAGACTACATATCAAATTAACTGAATCCACCATGAGGCAGGAAGACAAATAAATGACAGACTAAAATTAAAATAGTGTAAAATAAAATATACCAAATGATAATTAAAAACTGAAAAGAAAGAAAATGTGACGTGGTCCGTTTAGTGATAACAGAACTGATTTTTTTTGGTTTATACCACCCAAAACCAGCCAATTAAATATTATTCTAGCATTCCTGAATTTTGACTAAAAGTATAACCTGAGGAAAACTCATTTTCACTAGCTGTTAAATCCTTCTGTACTGAAAAGGCTTAAATTTTACTTTTTCCAAATAGACATCAGAAGTGTAGATGTTCCTGATATATTCCTAAGAATAAAATCTCAGATGTGTGAATTTCTTTGCATTTTAATGTTCAGTATTTCAAATGTGTTACTAATGACAGAAAAATAAATAAATATATTTTAAAAATGGGAATCCATGAGGGGAACATCCCATAGCTATAAGGATAACTACAGCTCACCAAAAATTTCACATAAGTGAAAAGATAAGGGAGCTGAAAGGAAGCCAAAACAATAAAACAGAAGAATCCAAAAGACTTGATGACAGAAAAAAATGAGTTAATATGTTAAAAAATGTGAATCCATGAGGGGAATGGAACATAGCCAGAAGGATAAGGGAATTTGCAAGAAGTAAAAACATTTTAAAAAGGAATTCAAAAGTGAAATTAGAGAGTCATGATTAAAAAGTTTTTAAAAAACCCATTATCCAAATATGAATTCCAAAATTGGGCATGAAGCCAAATAACAGATTAAAGTATAAAAACAAAACAAAACAAAATATACCACACACAAAAAAAGATAAAATGAAAGAAAAGTTGGCATGTTTTGTTAATCCTGTTTAATAGTAACACAACTGGACTTTTCCAGTTTGTACCACCCAAAGCCAGCCAGTGAAATGTTGCTCTAGAATTCATGATTTTTTTTAAAAGGAAAGCCTGAGGCAAACAGTTTCAAAAAAGTGAAATCATTCTGTACTGAAAAACACTTAAATTTAACTTTTCCTTAGAAATATATCAGAATTCTAGGTGTTCTCTGTGTATTTCTAAAAATAAAATCTCAGATGAGGGTTGTTATTTGTATCTTAAAGTGTACCATGTCAAATGTGATGTTGATGAAAGAAAAAATAAATAAATATATTACAAAATGGAAATCCATGAGTGGAATGGCACATGGTGCAAAGGATTAAAGAGCCATCAGGAAGCAAAAACAATAAAAAACCTGAGGAATCCAAAAAGTTAAATATGTGAGCAATGATTTTAAAAAAAATACCACATATAGAATTACATGAATTCCACCACTGGGCAAAAAAACAATTAAATAACAAATTAAAATTTTTAAAGAATCCAAAATAAAATACACGACCCAAAAATTCAAAAAAAAAAAAAAGAAAGAAAGAAAGAAAATATGGTCTGTTAATTGTGGTTAGTAACAACAGATTTGGATTTTCTTGGTTTGTACCACAGAAAGGTGGCCAATGAAATATTGTTCGAACATTTCTGATTTTTCTAAAAGTATAACATGAAGCACACTCATTTTCAATACCATTAATATCTTCTTTAGTGGAAAAGTCTTAAATTTAACATTTCCCAAATATGGATACCAGAAGTGTAGGTGTTCTCTCTATATTTTAAGAGTAAAATCTCAGATGTGGGGTGTTTTTTGGTATCCGAAGATATACCATGTCAAATGTGTTGCTGTTGATGACACCAAATTTGAATAAATGCATTTAGAAAATGGGAATCCCTGAGGGGAAAGGCACATACCCAAAAGGATAAAGGAGCCACAGGAAGTGAAAACAATGAAAAAGGAAAAAGAGCAAGAAATTTAAATAGTGAAATGATTAAAGAGAGAGAGAGACTGCATATCAATTACATGAATTTCATCATCAGGCAGGAGGCCAAAATCATAACAGGTGAAGAGTTGAAAAATATTCTGAAATAAAATGTACCACAGAAAAATTTAAAAAGAAAGAAAATGTGGTCTGGTCTGTTAATCATGGTTTTTACAACAGAACTGGGTATTTTCAGTTTTACCAGCTAAAAGCAACCAATGAAATGTCGTTCTAGCATTCCTGATTTGTTTAAACGGAAAACCTGAGGCAAACTCATACATAACCATGAAACCCTTCTGTACTGAAATGGCTTAAATTTAACAGTTCAAAAATATTCCTATCAGAAGTGGAGGAGTTCTTTGTATATTTCTAAGAATAAAATTCAGATATGGGGTGTTTTCTTGTATCTTAATGTATACCATGTCAAATACATTATTGTTGATGATAGAGAAATAAATACATTTAAAAAACAGGAATCTGTGAGGAGAATGGGACGTGGCCAAAACGATAAGGGAGCCAGCAGGAAGCCAAAACATTAAAAAAAAAAAACCTGAGGAATGCAAAAGGTGAAATGCATGAGCCATGATTAACAAAATAAAAAGAAGAAAAAAGAAAAGAACATATATCCAATTACATGAATTCCTCCATCAGTGATGAAACCAAATAAATAACATACTAAAGTATATATAAAAATTCTCCCCCAAAATATACCACACACAAAAGGAGGAAAAAATGAGAGAAAGAAAAGTTGGGTTGGTCTTTTAATTATGTTTAATAGCAACACAACTGATGTTTTCTGATTTGTACCACCCAAAGCCAGCCAATGAAGTGTTGCGTTAACATTCATGATTTTTTTGATAGAAAAATCTAAGGCAAACTCATTTTTAAAAAGATTAAAATCCTTCAGTACTGAAAAAGGCTTAAATTTATCTTTTCCCTTATGCATACATCAGAAATGTAGGTATTCTCTGTATTTCTCTAAGCACAAAATCTCAGATGAAGGTTGCTATTTGTATCTTAATGTATATCATGTCAAATGCAATGTTGTTGATGACAGAAAAAATAAATGAATATATTAAAAATGGGAATCCCTGGGAGCTATGGCACATAGCCAGAAGGAAAAGAGAGCCGGTAAGAAAGCTAAAGCAATAAAAACAAAACAAAACAAACAAACAAAAAAACAACCTCATGAATCCAAATGTTGATAAACATGAGCCATGATAAGAAAACAAAAAGACCACATATCCAATTGCATTAATTCCACCATGTGATATGAAGTCAAATCAATAACAAACTAAAACTAAAAAAGAATCCAAAATAAAATATATAAAACAAAAACTAAGAAAAGAAAATTTCACCTGGTCTATTAATATGGTTAGTAGCAAACGATCTAGATTTTTCCGGTTCGTACCACCCAAAACCAGTCCATAAAAAGTTACTCTAGCATTCCTGATTTTTAAAATGAAAACCTGAGGCAAACTTATTTTGAATAACTCTGAAAGAAATACTTCTGTCCTGATAATAGGCTTAAACTTAACTTTTCCCAAATGCATATTAGAAGTGTAGGTGCTCTCTATATGTTTCTAAGCATAAAATCTCCAACCTTGGGGTGATTTTTATGTCTTAAGTTATTCTATGTTGAATATGTTTTTATTGATAACAAACTAAATAAATAAATACATTTAAAAACAGGAACCACTGAGGAAAACTGTCCATAGCCAAAGAATAAGTGAGCCACTATGAAGCCAAAACAATATAAAAAGAGGAATCTGAAAGTTGAAATGCCTGCATCAAGATAAAAAAGACCACATATCGAATTATATGAATTCAACTATCCATACCCTAGCCAAAATATTAACAGAATAAAGTGTAAAAAATTCTAAATGAAAAATACAGCATGAAATTAATAAGAAAGGAAATCGTAGGCTTATCTGTCATTGCAGTTATTAGCAATAGAACTAGATTTTCCTCACCCAAAACAGGAATAGAAGAGTTGCTCTAGAATTCCTGAATTTTTTAAATGAAAAATGGAGGCCAACTCATTTTCAGTAAACCTAAGATCATTCTATTCTTCAAAAGACTTTAACTTTTCCCAAATATGTATTTCAGAAGTGTTTTTCTAAGAATAAAATCTCAGGTTGATGCTATTTTTTGTATTTAAGGAATACAATGTTACATGTGTCGTTATTGATGACAGAATAAATTAATAAATAAACTTAAAAAACAAGAACTCATGATTGGAATAGCCAAACAAGAAAACAAACCTAGGAATCCAATAAGTGAAATGCCTGAATCAAGATAAAAAAAATCCAAATATCCAATTACATGAATTCAAAATCTGAGTGAAGCCAAAAAGTAACAGACTAAAAGTTTAAAAAGCCAAAATAAAATCTACCACACAAAAAAGAAAAATAAAAAAGAGGAAGTAGCCTGATCTATAATAGTGGTTTGTAGCAACAGACCTTGATTTTTAGTGTGTCTACCATCCAAATTCGGGCCAATGAAAAGTTGATCTAGCATTTCTGATTTTCAGAAAGGAACAATGGACGCAAACTCATTTTCAATAACCGTAAGACCTTCTGTTCTGTAGAAGCCTTAAATTTAACTTTTCCCATATACATATTTCAGAAGTGTAGGTGTGGGGGCCGGCGCTGTGGTGTAGTAGGTAAAGCCAGCGCCTGCAGTGATGGCATCCCATGTGGGCACCAGTTCGAGTCCTGGCTGCTCCACTTCCAATCCAGCTCTCTGCTGTGGCCTGGGAAAACAGTATAAGATGGCCCAAGTCCTTGGGACCCTGTACCCATGAGAGAGACCTGGAAGAAGCTCCTGACTCCTGGCTTCAGATCAGCTCAGCTCTAGCCATTGTGGCCAGGTGGGGAGTGAACTACTGAATGGAAGACCTCCCTCTCTCTTTCTGCCTCTGCTTCTCTCCATGTGTAACTCTAAAGTTTCAAATAAATACATAAATCTTAAAAAAAGAAGTGAGGTGTTCTCTCTATTTTGATTAGAATAAAATGTCAAATATAGGGTGTATTTTTATATTTAAGGTATTCAATGTCACATTATCATGGTTGATGACAGAATAAATAAAGTAATAAAGTTAAAAAATAGGAAGCCATGATTGGAACAGCCCATAGCCAAAGGATAAGGGAGCTGCTATGAAACCAAAACAATAAAACAAATAGGAATCTAAAAGGTAAAATGTCTGACCCATAATAAAAAAAGAACACATATCCAATTACATGAATTTCATCATCCATCATGAAGCAAAAAAAAAAAAAAAAGACTAAATTTAAAATTAAAAAAACTCAAAATAAAGTGTATCAAATGAAGAAAAAGAAAGTTGTTGGGGCCAGCCCTGTGGCGCAGTGGGTAAATCACCCACCTACGGTGCCCGCATCCCATGTGAGCGCTGGTTCTAGTCCCGGCTCTTCCGACCCAGCTCTCTGCTGTGACCTGGGAAAGCAGTGGAGGATGGCCCAAGTCCTTTGGGCCCCTGCACCTACATGGGAGACCAGGAAGAAGTACCTGGCTCCTGGCTTCAGATCGGTGCAGCTCTGGCCATTATGGCCATGGGGGGTGAACCAACAGACAGAAGATCTTTCTCTCTGTTTCGCCCTCTCACTCTCTGTAACTCTACCTCTCAAATAAATCAATAAAAATCTTTTAAAAATAAATAAATAAATGAATAAATAAATAAACGAATAAAAGAAAGTTGTGGCCTGATCTCTAATTCCTGTTTAGTAGCAATAGAACCAGATTTTTTCAGTTTATACCACCCAAAACAGGTGAATCAAAAGTTGCCCTCTTGTTCCTGAATTTTTGCAAATAAAAACGGGTAAACTCATATTCAATAATCATAGGATCCTTCTGTTCTGCAAAATGCTAAAATTTAACTTTTCCCAAATGCATATATGAGAAGTGTATGTGTTATCTATATTTTTCTAAGCATAAAATCTCCAATGTGGGGTGTATTTTTGTGTCTTTAGGTATTGGATGTCAAATACGTTCTTTTTGATGACAGAATAAATAATTTAAAAACAGGAACACTTGAGTGGAAGAGCATATTTCCAAATTATAAGAGAGCCACTATGAAGCCAAAACAATAGAAAAGACCATATATCTAATTATATGAATATCCCCATCCATCTCCTAGCCAAAATATTAACAGACTGAAGTGTAAAATATCCAAAATTTAATGTACCACAAGAAATTAATAAAAAAACACAAAGAAACTGTGGCTTTATCTATCATTTTGGATAGTAGCAGCAGAACTGGATTTTCCTGGTTTGTACCATCCAAAACCAGCCAAAGAAAAGTTGTTCTAGCATTCCTGATTTTTTTAAAAGAAAAATGGAGGCAAACTCATTTTCAATAACATTAAAATCTTTCTGTTCTGCAAAATGCTTAAATTTAACTCTTTCCAAATTTCAGAGGTGTAGGTATTCTCTATTTTTTCTACGTATAAAATATCAGAAGTAGGGTGTTATTTTTTGTATCTAAGGTATATAATGTCACATTGTTGATGACAAGATTAATTAATTAATTAATTAATTTAAAAAACCAGTAAACCAATAGGATAACAACCCATAGCCAAAGGATAAGAGCTTTATTTAAAATATTCATGTCGTACATTTTATCTTGAATTTTTTTATTTTTTCAGTCATTTTTTATTGTGGAATTCATGTAATTTGATATACAGACTTTTTTATCATGGTTCAGGCATTTCACATGTTGGATTCCATTATTATTGTTGTTGTTGTTGTTGTTTTGGCTTCCTAGTGACTCCCATATCCTTTGGCTATGGGCTGTTCCCCTCATGTGTTCTTGTTTCTGAATTCATTTATTTACTTATTCTGTCATCATGTTATATGTATTTGGAAAATTTTAAATTTAAATCTTTTGCAAAACAGAATGATCTTATAGTTATTGAAAATAAGTTAGCCTCCATTTGACATTTTAGTGTAATAAAAATACAGAGAACACCTATACTTCTTTTTTAAGATTTATTTATTTGAAACTTAGAGTTACACACAGCGAGAAGGAGAGGCAGAAAGAGAGGGAGGTCTTCCATTCGGTGGGTCATTCTTTTAAAAGAGTTAGCTCTTTTAAAAGCATCAGGAATGCTAGAGTGTGGGGAGCAACCCGGACTGGACTGAGTTACTGGAATTAAGACTTATTCTATGCATCTGCTCTCCCACAATATGGCGCTGAGAAGGGAGAAACAGCTTCTACACAGCTGCCTCCAGTTCAACCAATAAACTGCAGGACCTGCTCCTGATTGGAGGAGAGCAGCATACTCGGTGTGTGGGTAGCAGAGTTGGGATTGGTGGAAAAGGACTATAAAGGAGGAGAGAGACGGCATGCACCAGGAACATCTAAGGGGAACACCTGTGCAGCCCCCGAGAGAGCCGGCCAGCGGTGTGCCGCTCCCCCGCGGAAGTGGGGAACGTGGCAGGGGGAACCGCCCTTCCATGGAGGTGGAAGGGATGGTAGCCAACCCGGGAAGAACCAGCAGCAAACCCGGGGAGGGCCGAGCAGATGAAAGAACAACGCAGGGTCCTGTGTCGTTCCTCCACGAAGACGAGGAGCGACATAATGGTGCCGTGACTCGGATATGAAGCCTTGGCAGGGTTTAGTGTCGTTCCTCCACGAAGAGGGGGAGTGACATAATGGTGCCGTGACTCGGATAGGAAACTTAGGAGGGAAGAAACGGGAAGAAGTGGAAAATACCAGAGAGAGAAACTAGCAAAGAGCCTAGGGAAAAGCCGGACAGAAAAGGTGCCGGAAGAAGCTGTTGAAAGCCTAGGCATAGACTCGGATACGGACTGTGGGAAAGAAGTTAGGATTTAAAGTGAAAGCAAGAAGAAACTTAGATACGGACTGCAGGTTGAAAGTGAAAGTGAAACCTATAAGAAACTTAGACTTGGATACGGACTGTGGGGAGAGGCCAGGAGAAATGAGGGAGGAATATTGTTGGAAGAAAACTTAGGGAAACATACCGGGTAGAGAAAAATGTTAGGGAAATTGAAGCCGCGGGGGGCAGGCCGAGGCGGAGACGTAAGCCAGTTTGGAATTCTTTAAGTCAGCCCGGGGGGCAAAAGGCGAAGGTCTGGAACCAGAGGCAGAGACGTGGGCCGCCAGGTTGGAATCCGTCAGATTAGCCCGGGGAGCAAAGGACGGGAAGCCAGACCGAAAGGCGCAGACGCGTGAGCTAGGTTGAATTCGCCAGGTTAGCCCAGGGAACTTGGATTGAATACTAGTGGCGGAAACGTGAGCTGGGGCTGTGTGACTCGTGGAGGCCGCCGTGTGCAGAGAGAGCATGGGGGCGTGAATAGATAGGGAACGCGGGGCTGGCGCGAGGCCGTGGTGCGGACGTGAAGGGCGTGGAGACCGCGGAGTGCGCGAAGCCAAGCCGCGCAAAGCCGGGAAGCCGCGCAGATGGGAGAAGCGCGGGCTGAAGCAGCTCAGAGCCGGGAAGCCGCCGAGAAGCAGCCTCGGGGCGGGCGCCGGGAAGCCGCAGGGATAAGAGAAACAGAAGATTAGAAGTAAAATGAGAGAAATAGGAATGCTGGCAGATAGAAGTAAAATAGGAGAGATAGGAATGCCCGGAGATAGAGAAATAGAGAAGAATGAGGCCTCCCCTCAGCATGGCAAAGAGAGAGCTTGGATTCGGTCTGCCTGATTAGGGAGGTGGTGAGCACCTGCGGGCGGCTAGCAGCTTATGCGCCGCAGGTCACCGAAGACAGGCACGAATTAACATCAATAAGTCTCCCCACAATACGGCAATGAGAAGGCTTGGATTCGGTTTGCCTGATAGGGCTTGTAAGCACCTGCAGGCAGTTCTAGCAGAGTAGAGCATGTGCTACAGGGCACCAAACACAGGCACGCATCAGCGCCTAAAAACCTCCTCACAACATGGCGAAGAGAGGACCCGGATTCGGTTTGCCTGATTGATAGGACTTGTAAGCACCTGTGGGCAACTCTAGCAAGTAGAGTAGAGTGTGTGCCGTGGGACACCGAAGACAGGCGCGTATCAACGCCAAAAAATAAAAAGAAAGGGGGATCTGTGGGGAGCAACCCGGACTGGACTGAGTTACTGGAATTAAGACTTATTCTATGCATCTGCTCTCCCACAATATGGCGCTGAGAAGGGAGAAACAGCTTCTACACAGCTGCCTCCAGTTCAACCAATAAACTGCAGGACCTGCTCCTGATTGGAGGAGAGCAGCATACTCGGTGTGTGGGTAGCAGAGTTGGGATTGGTGGAAAAGGACTATAAAGGAGGAGAGAGACGGCATGCACCAGGAACATCTAAGGGGAACACCTGTGCAGCCCCCGAGAGAGCCGGCCGGCGGTGTGCCGCTCCCCCGCGGAAGTGGGGAACGTGGCAGGGGGAACCGCCCTTCCACGGAGGTGGAAGGGATGGTAGCCAACCCGGGAAGAACCAGCAGCAAACCCGGGGAGGGCCGAGCAGATGAAAGAACAACGCAGGGTCCTGTGTCGTTCCTCCACGAAGACGAGGAGCGACACTAGAGCAACTTTTCATTGATGAGTTCTAGGTGGTGCAAGCTGGAAAAATCATGGGAAAATCATGAGCTCCTGTTTTATAAATTTATTTAGTTATTTATTCTGTCATCAATAAAACATACATGACATACTATTCATTATGATACAAAAACTCCACACAGTTTAGATTTTATGCTTAGAAAAATGCAGATAACATCTACACTTCTGATACATGTATCTGGGACAATTAAATTTAAGCCTTTTGCAGAACAGAAGGATCTTATGGTTATACAAAATGAATTTGCCACTGGTTTTCCTTTTTACAAAATTAGGAATGCTAGAGCAAGTTTTCATTGGCTGGTTTTGGGTGGTACAATCCAGAAACTCCAGTTTTGTTGCTACTAACCATGATTACAGATCAGCTGACAGTTATTTTGCTAGTAATCTAGATTACATATCAGGCCATAGTTTGTCTGTTTTCTTTCTTTCTTTCTTTCTTTCTTTCTTTCTTTCTTTCTTTCTTTCTTTCTTTCTTTCTTTCTTTCTTTCTTCTTTCTTCTTTCTTCTTTCTTCTTTCTTCTTTCTTCTTTCTTCTTTCTTCTTTTCACGTGGTATATTTTATTCTAGGTTTTTAAAAATTCACTCTAATTATTTTGACTACTTCTCAAGTGGTGGAATTTGTTTAATTTGATATACTATTTTTTTTTAAATCATTGCTCAGGCAGTTCAACTTTTGGACTCCTCATTTTTTATTGTTTTGTCTTCCTAGTGACAGCTTTATCATTTGCCTATGGATTGTTCCCCTCACGGTTTTCTGTATAATAAATTTATTTATTTATTTATTTATTTATTATGTCACAAACAGCAACACCTTTGACAGAGTAAGCCTATAGACACCAAAAAAACTCTCACATTGGAGATTTTATGCTTGCAGAAATATAGGGAATACCTATACTTCTGATGTATGTATTTGGGAAAAGTTAAGTTTAAGCCCTGTGAAGAACAAAAGGATCTTATTGAAAATGAGTTTGCCTCCAGTTTTTATTTTAAAAAACTGAGGAATGCTAGAGGAACTTTTCATTGGCTGGTTTTGGGTGGTACAAACCAGAAAAATCCAGTTCTGTTGCTATTTGCCAGGATTACAGCTCAGGCCATAGTTTTTTTTGTTTTTGTTTTTGTTTTTTTTTACCTTTCTGTGGCACATTATATTTTGGCTTTTTTACAATTTTAATTTGTTATTGTTTGGCAATGAACCAGCTGGTGAAATACATGTAACTAGATATATGGTCTTTTATTTTTCTTACCATGTCTCATGCATTTTACCATTTGGAGTCCTAGTTTTGTTGTATTGTTTTGGCTTCCTAGCAGCTCCCTTATGCTTTGCCTATGGGCTGTTTCCTCATGGATTTCTATTTTTTTAAACTTAATTCTTTATTCTGTCATCAACAACAATATATTTGACATAGTATAAATTAAGATTCAAAAATTCATCCCATATCTGAGATTTCATTCTTATAAAAATACAGAGTACACCTACACTTCTGATATGTGTATTTGGGAAAAGTTAAACTAAAGGCATTTGCAGAAGAAATGATTTTATGTTTATTAAATATTAGTTTGGCTGCAGTTTCCATTTAAAAAAAATAAAGAATGCTAGAGTAACTTTCAATGGCTGGTTTTGGGTGGTACCAACTGGATAATGCAAGTTCTGTTGCAACCGACAATGCTTAACAGAGCAAACCCCAGTTTCTTACATTCCTTTCTGTTTTTAAAAAATCTGTGTAGTATAATTCTTGTTTTTGATTTTTTAAAATCTTATTGTTATTTTTTGGCTTTGCACTGGATGGTGGAATTCATGTAATTGGATATATGGTCTATTTTTTTTTTGACAGGCAGAGTGGACAGTGAGAGAGAGAGACAGAGAGAAAGGTCTTCCTTTTGCCGTTGGTTCACCCTCCAATGGCCACCGCAGCCGGCGTGCTGTGGCCGACGCACCACGCTGATCCAATGGCAGGAGCCAGGAGCCAGGTGCTTTTCCTGGTCTCCCATGGGGTGCAGGGCCCAAGCACCTGGGCCATCCTCCACTGCACTCCCTGGCCACAGCAGAGGGCTGGCCTGGAAGAGGGGCAACCGGGACAGAATCCGGCGCCCCGACTGGGACTAGAACCTGGTGTGCCGGTGCCGCTAGGCGGAGGATTAGCCTAGTGAGCTGCGGCGCCAGCCTATATGGTCTATTTTTAATCATGGCTGAGGCATTTCACCTTTTGGATTCCTCCATTTTTTTATTGTTTTTGTTTCTTAGTGGCTCCTTTATCCTTGGCTATTGGCTGTTTGCCTCATGGATTCCTGTTTTTTAAATTTATTTATTTGTTCTCTCATCAAAAACAACACATTTGATGTAGTACACCTTAAAATTCAAAAAATACTCCACATCTGATACTTCATTTTTAAAAAATACAGAGAACATCTATACTTCTGATATGTGCAAAAGTTAAATTTAAGCCTTTTGCAGAACAGAGGATTTTATGGTTATTAAAATTATTTTGCCTCTGGTATTCCTTTTAAAAAAATCAGCAATGCTAGAGGAGCTTTCCATTGGCTGGTTTTGGGTGGTAGAAACTAGTTAAAACCAGTCATATCACCTTTTGGATCTCTCAGGTTTTTTTTTAATTATTTTGGTTTCCTAGTGGCTCCCTTATCCTTCTTCTATGTGCTGTTCATCTCATGGATTTCTGTTTTTTAAATCTATATATTCATTCTGTCACCACTAACAACATATTTAACATAGCATACCTTGGATACAATGTAGTTTTTATGCACAGAGAAGTACAGAGAAGACCTACAATTCTGATATATTGATTTGAGAAAACTTAAATTTAAGCCTTTTGAAGAATAGAAGGATTGGGGTTTGTGCCGTGGTTCCCATGGTTAATCTTCCGCCTGCAGCACTGGCATCTCATATGAGCACTAGGTTCTAGTCCTGGTTGCCCCTCTTCCAGTCCAGCTCTCTACTGTGGTCTGGAAGGGCAGTGGAGGATGGCCCAAGTGCTTGGGCCCTGCACCCACATGGGAGACCAGGAGGAAGCACCTTCCTGGCTTTGGATTCGCATAGCTATGGCTGTGGCGGCCATTTGGGGAGTGAACCAACAGAAGGAAGACCTTTTCTCTCTCTCACTGTCTATAACTCTACCTGTCAAATAAAAAAAAGAATGGGGGCTTCTACAGATATTAAAAATGAGTTTGCCACCAGTTTCCTTTAAAAAAAAAACAGGGAGAGGCTGGCTCTGTGGTGCTGTAGATTAATCCTCTGCCTGTGGCACCAGCATCCCATAAGGGCACTGGTTCTAGTGCTGCCTGCTCCACTTCTGATCCAGTTCTCTGTTGTGTCCCAGGAAAACAGTAGAAGATGACCAAGTCCTTGAGAACCCACGCCTGTGTGGGAGACCCCGAGGAAGCTCCTGGCTCCTAGCTTCACATCAGTTTAGCTCTGGCCATTGCAGCCGTTTGGGGAGTGAACCAGCAGATGGAAGACCTTTCTCTCTCTGTCTCTCCCTCTCATTGTCTGTAACACTACCTCTCAAACAAATAAATAAAATCTTAAAATAAATCAGGGGCCAGCGCCATGGCTCACTAGGCTAATCCTCTGCCTTGCGGCACCAGCACACCGGGTTCTAGTCCTGGTCGGGGCGCCGGATTCTGTCCCAGTTGCCCCTCTTCCAGGCCAGCTCTCTGCTGTGGCCCGGGAGTACAGTGGAGGATGGCCCAAGTGCTTGGGTCCTGCACCCCATGGGAGACCAGGAGAAGCACCTGACTCCTGCCATCAGATCAGCGTGGTGCACCGGCCACAGCGTGCCAGCCCCGGCGGCCATTGGAGGGTGAACCAACGGCAAAAGGAAGACCTTTCTCTCTGTCTCTCTCTCTCACTGTCCACTCTGCCTGTCAAATAATAATAATAATAATAATAATAATAATAATAATAAAAAATTCAGGAATGCTAGAGCAATTTTTCATTGGTTGGTTTTGGGTGGTACAAAATGGATAAAACAGGTTTTGTTGCTACTAACCACAGCTAATAGACCAGGCCTGTTTCTTTCTTTTTTTTTTTTTTTTCAAAAAGCAAGAGGCAGTTTTATTTCATTTGCGCAAATGGGCCCTCTGCTGGCTGCCGCAAGCCGCAAGAAAGAGAGGAGCCCCGAGCACTTATCTCACACAGATTTTAAGGGGCAAAACCACAAAATTAACATACCATAGGGTGGCGTGAGTTCATTGGGCAACTACAAGGAGAGGGGGTCGTTGAGGAGGAGAAACGGGTGGCTACGTGCCCTACGTGCCTTGCGGTTTCTTTGTTAAGCTTGGACAAGGGGAGGGGGTCCTTGAGGAGGAGAAAGTATAGTCAGTGGAAAAGTACTGGGTTGAAGTTCCTGTTTTTCTATCTTATCAAGGCCACCTTTAGGGCGGCTCTTGGCGGCTCTTGGCCACTCCCTTCATTCCCCCATTTTCTCTTTGAACTAATTTTAATCCTAAAATTTGTGCGCCTGCTACTGTTAAAGCTGTGGGCTAGATAGGAGCCCGAGTGCCAGTTTCTTTGCTTCTTTATTTTTTTAAATTTTAATGTAGTGCATTTTATTTTGGATTTTTAAAAATTTCAATCTGTTGACTTTTGTCTTCGCTCTGGATGATGAAATGCATGTAATTGGATATACATATATTTTTAAGATTTATTTATTTGAAAGTTAGAGTTACACAGAGAGAAAAGGAGAGGCACAGAGAGAAAAAAAAAGAGGTCTTCCATCCGCTGGTTCACTGCCCAATTGGCTGCAATGGCTGGAGCTGTGCCAATCTGAAGCCAGGATCCAGGTGTTTCTTCTGGGTCTCCTATGTTGGGCCACATTCTACTGCTCTCCCAGGCCACAGCAGAGAGCTGGATCAGAAGTGGAGCCTATGGACTTTAACTGGCACCCATATGGGATACTGGCACTGCAGATGGCAGCTTTACCAGCTATACCACAGCACTGACCCCTGGATATTTATTTTTTATCATGGCTTAAGCATTTCACCTGTTACATTCCTTGGCTTTTTTTTATTGTTTTGTCTTCCTGATGGGTCCCTTATCATTTGGCTTTTGGCTGTTCACCTCATGGGTTCCTGTATCTAAATTTATTTATTTATTTATTTAATCTTTCACCACCAGCAAAATATGGGGCATATTATAACTTATATTAAAAAAAAACCCTACAACTGAGTTTTTACTCTCAGAAAAGTACAAAGAACACCCACACTTCTGATATATATATCTGGGTAAAGTCAAATTTAAGCCTTTTGAAAAACAGAAGATCACTGAAAATGAGTTTGCTTCTTGTTTTCCTTTTAAAAAGTCAGAAATGGTAGAACAACTTTTCATTGGTCAGTTTTGGGTAGTACAAGCTGGAAAAATCCAGTTCTGTTGCTACTAACTTCAATTATATATCAGGCCACAATTCTTTTTTTTTATTTTCATGTGGTATATTCTATTGTGGCTGCTTTTTAAATTTTGGTCTGTCATTTATTTAGATTCATGCCAGAAGGTGGAATCATATAATTGGATATATGGTCTTTTTTTCTTATCATGGCTCAAGCATTTAATCTTTTGTTTTCCTAGTTTTATTTTATTCTTTGACTTCCTATCAGCCCCCTTAGCCTATGGCTGTGGGGTGGTCCCCTCATGTGTTGCTGTTTTACAACTTATTAATTTATTTAATCTATCATCAGCAACAACACATGTGACATAACATACCTTAAATACAAAAGCCACCCTACATCTGAGATTTTTTTTCCTCAAATACACAGAGAACACCTACAATTCTGGTATATATATCTGTGAAAGTTAAATTTAAGCCTTTTGCATAACAGAAGGATTTTAAATTTATTAAAAATGAGTTTGCCTCTCTTTTTGATTTTAAAAAATATCAGGAATGATAGAGCAACTTTTCCTTAGCCAGTTTTGGGTGGTACAATCTGCATAAAATCAGTTCTGTTGCTACTAACAATGATTGACAGCCCAGGTCAGAGTTTCTTTCATTTTATTTCCTATAGTAAATTTTATTTGGATTTTTAAAAAAATTTCAGTCTGTTATTATCTGGCTTCCTGCCAGATGGTGTGATTCATGTAATTGTATATTTTTTTTATCATATCTCAAGCATTTCAGCTTTTAGATTCCTTGTTTATTGTTTTTTTTTTTTTTTTTTTTTTAGTTATTTTGGCTTCCTAGTGCCTCTCTTATCATTTTATGGGCTGTCTATTGTCCTCATGGGTTCATGTTTTTTTAATAAATTTATTTATTTCATCATTATTAAAATTGCATTTTGGTGCAACAAACTGGGTAAAACTGCTTCTGTTGCTATTAACCATGGTTAACAGAACAGGCCACAGTTCCCTTCCTTTATTTTTGTATTATTTTCCTGTAGTACATTTTATTTTGAATTTTTTAAAAGTTTTAATCTTTTATTTTCTGAGTCTGCACCTGTGGTAGAATTAATGTAATTTGACATATAGTATTTTTTTTCCTGGCTCATGCATTTCACACTTTGGGATCATTTTTTAATGTTATTTTGCTTCCTAGCAACTCCCTTATCCTTTGGCTATATGTTGTTCACCTCATTAGTTCTTGTTTTCTAAATTTACTTATTTATTTATTCTGTCATCAGCAGCAACATATTTGACATATTATAGCTTAGGATTCAAAAACAAAAACAAACACCACTCATCTGAGATTTATTCTTAGAAAAATACAGAGAACAACTATAGTATTTGCGTAAAAGTTAAATTTTTTTTTTAGACGAGAGAGAGAGGTCTTCCTTCCATTGGTTCACCCCCCAAGTGGCCAATACGGCCGGCACACTGCACCAATCTGAAGCCAGGAACCAGGTGCTTCCTCTTGGTCTCCCATGTGGGTGTGGGGCCCAAGGATTGGGCCATCCTCCATTGCCTTCCTGGGCCACGGCAGAGAGCTGGACTGGAAGAGGAGCAACCAGGACAGAATCTGGTGCCCCAACCAGGACTAGAACCTGGGGTGCCAGTGCCGCAGGTGGAGGATTAGCCAAGTGAGCCGTGGCACTGGCCAAAAGTTAAATCTAAGCATTTTTCAGAACATAAGGAATTTATGGTTACTGAAAACTAGTTGCTGTTATTTTCCTTTTTAAAAAATAAAGAATGCCAGAGGAATTTTTCAGTGGCTGGTTTCAAATGGTTTAAACTCAATAAAAATAGTTAATTTACTACTAAACATGATTAACATACCAGGCCAGTTTCTTTTTTCTTCTTCTTATTTTCCTGTAGTACACTTTATTTTGGATTTTTTTATTAAATTTTAGCAATGACTTTGCCTTCAGTTTTCCTTTTCAAAAATCAGGAACGCTAGAGCAGCTTTTCATTGGTCAGCTTTGGGTGGCACACCAGATAAAATCAGTTTCTTTACTACTATACTTGATTAGCAGACCAGGTCACAGTTTCTGTCTTTTTCTGACTTTTTTTCAATAATACATTGTATCATTGTATTTTGGATTCTTTTTTAAAATTTTTAGCTGTTAGTTTTCAGCTTTATGCCAGATAGTGGGATTCATGCAATTGGAGTCAGTCTTTTTTTTTTTTTTAATCATGACTCAGGCATTTCACCTTTTGAATTCCTAGTTTTGGTTCATTGTTTTGGTTTCCTAGCAACTTCCTTATACTTTGGTGATGGGCTGATACTCTCTTTGGTTACTGATTTCTAAATTTCTTTATTTATGTATTCTGTCATCAACCACATATTTGGGATTGTATAGCTTAAGATTCATAAAACACCACACATCTAATATTTTACTCTTAGAAAAATACAGAGAACACCTACACTTCTGATTTATGTTCATGTGAAAATTTAAATTTAAGCCTTTTGAAGAACTGAAGGAATTTACTGTTATTGAAAATGAGTTTGGGCTGGCGCCACGGCTCAATAGGCTAATCCTCCGCCTTGCGGCGCCGGCACACCGAGTTCTAGTCCCGGTTGGGGCACCGGATTCTGTCCCTATCCCGGTTGCCCCTCTTCCAGGCCAGCTCTCTGCTGTGGCCCGGGAGTGCAGTGGAGGATGGTCCAAGTGCTTGGGCCCTGCACTCCATGGGAGACCAGGAGAAGCATCTGGCTCCTGCCTTTGGATCAGCGCAGTGCGCCGGCCGCAGCAGCCATTGGGCTGAAAAGAAAAATTCCAAAGAAATAATTGTGCATAATTTTATTACTTTATTTATGTATTCGTCTGAATTGTTTACTGTAAGAAGAAAAAAAGCTGTGCAGAAATTTGAAATCAAAATAGAAGAGCAAGAAATGTGTAAACTTATATGAATATTAAGTCATGGTGACATTTGAATTGAAGCAAATGAAAGCTATGAGTAGCATCCATTTCAGAGTATTTAGCTATAAGTCAAGTGTAATTCCATACAAGTGAATTAATCAGGTATTAGCCTATTCTACTGGAATGATTTTAATGTGTCCAAAATGTGTACTTTATGACAATCAATTTCAATATTTTCTTTGTTCTTTTATTTATTTTCACTTTATTTGAAAAACAGGGTCAGAGACAGCAAGAGAGGCAGAGGGAGATCATCTGACTGCTGATTCACTTCCCAAATACCTGCAGCAACCAAGGCAGGCCAGGCTGAAGACAGGAAACTAGAAATCCACCCGGCTCTCCCACCTGGGTGACAGGAACCTAAGTGCTTGAGTGAGCATATGCTGCCTGTCAGGGTGTGCATCAGCAGGAGGCTGCATCAGAAGCAGAGGCAGGATTCAAACTAAGGCACTTAGGAAGGGATGTGGGCATTCCAAGGGGTGTCATACCTACTGTGCCACATGCCCACACCAAGACAACCATTTTTGTCACCAAATTATTAAGACTCTAAAGTTTTCCATGGTATATATATATTTTTTTTTTTATTATTTTTGACCGGCAGAGTGGACAGTGAGAGAGAGAGACAGAGAGAGAAAGGTCTTCCTTTGCCGTTGGTTCACCCTCCAATGGCCGCCGCTGCAGCCGGCGCACCGCGCTGATCCGATGGCAGGAGCCAGGATCCAGGTGCTTTTCCTGGTCTCCCATGGGGTGCAGGGCCCAAGCACCTGGGCCATCCTCCACTGCACTCCCTGGCCATAGCAGAGAGCTGGCCTGGAAGACGGGCAACCGGGACAGAATCCGGCGCCCCAACCGGGACTAGAACCCGGTGTGCCGGCGCCGCAAGGTGGAGGATTAGCCTATTGAGCCACGGCGCCAGCTCTCCATGGTATATTTTGCAAAATACTGATTACCTTTTTTTTTTTTTTTTGCAAATCAACTGAAATAATAAATAATAGGCTCTGAACAAGGTGAAGACAATGGCAATAACTACAATACACTTAAACTCCTATCACAAATTAAACTTGCATATTTACAGTGTCTTAATGTATTAAGGTATAAAATATATAAATAGAAAGAGAAGAAATGCATTCAGATTTTTTATAGCACAACATAGTCTTTTTTCAAGAAAATTTGTCATAACTGTTTATGTCAGCCTGACAATAATTCAAAACACAATCACACTTGCATTCCCCATGATTTGGATATGAGGATTGCAGTATTAGAAAAAATATGCAAAAATATGTTTGGTGCTCAAATAATGTTCATTTTTTAATGCACCACGGTGGAAATTTTTAATGAAAAAGCCGATCATGCCATATATAGATAAAGTTTTGACAATGCCTTTATAACAAAACCCCAGTAACCATTATACTAAAAAATGTGTGTGTATTTGTATATGCAATACCTGTTTTAGGAAAAAGATGAGTTGGTAGAAAATATTAATTGTTACATATTATTTACAAACACTTATATATAAAATTAAACTATTTTCAATGAAATCTCATGTTCAGATCTCCCCTGAAAACAAGTACTTGAAAGATACACAGGTCTATTTAATGGTTTCTCTCTGAAATCATGGCTAAGGTAGTTCTCTTTGCAAGGGTTTTGCCCCTTCAATATCACTAACTCTAACCATAGCAACAAATACCACAAAGGTGTAACGTGTCAGTTCCTGGAGCTCTGTTCACTGATAAAAGAGGAAAAAGTTTAGGGGCTGATGTTGTGGTGCAATAG
Source organism: Oryctolagus cuniculus (assembly GCF_964237555.1). Classification (NCBI taxonomy): domain Eukaryota; kingdom Metazoa; phylum Chordata; class Mammalia; order Lagomorpha; family Leporidae; genus Oryctolagus; species Oryctolagus cuniculus. Next base: position 38,917 of record NW_027208279.1, read on the forward strand.
GTTAATCCTCTGCCTGAAGCACTGGCATCCCAATGGGCACCAGTTCTAGTCCAGGCTGTTCCTCTTCCAATCCAGGTCTCTGTG
>NW_027208280.1:0-209268 GCF_964237555.1 Oryctolagus cuniculus
GAGAAAACATTATGGGCATCCCATATGGGCATTGGTTTGAGTACTTGCTGCTCCACTTCTGATCTAGCTCCTGGCTATGGCCTGGGAAAGCAGTAGAAAATGGCCCAAGTGCTTGGGCCCATGCACATGCATGGGAGAACTTGAAGCTCTTAGCTCCTGGCTTCAGATCAGCGCAGCTCCAGCCATTGCAACCAGCTGGGGAGTAAACCATCAGATGGAAGACCTCTCTCTCTCTCTCTCTCTCTCTCTGTGTGTGTGGGTGGGTGTTTGTAACTCTTTCAAATAAATAAACAAATCTTTAAAAAAAAAAAAAGCCAGGTGTCAGGGAAATTTCATCCAGGTCTCTCGCTTGGGTGCAAGACTCAAGGATTTCTACCATATTCTACTGCTTTCCCAGTATGTTTTCAGAGACCTGCATCAGAAGTAGAACATGCAATGGTGCCCATAGAGCATGCTAGTGCTGCAGGTGTTGCTATAACCCATTTTGCCACAGTGCTGGCCCCGTAACAATTTTTAATTCCTAGGAATTAACAGGGAAGAAAGAAGTATGGCAGGATACCTTTTTTAAAAAAAAATTTATTCATTTGAAAAAGTTATATGGAGAGGTAGAGAGTGAGCTGATCAGAAGCCAGGAGCCAGGAGCTTTTTCTGGGTCTCCACATGAGCAAAAGGGCCCAAGGACTTGGGCCATCCTCTACTGTTTTCCCAGGTGCATTAGCAGGAGGCTGGACTGGAAGTGGAGCAGCTGGGACTCTACCAGCACTCATATGGGATGCCTGTATTTCAGGCCAGGGCTTTAACCTGATGTGCCACAGTGCTGGCTCCAACAGGTGACCTTTTACGCTCAATAATCTCTTCTTGGTATTGGCAGCAGTTTGTAATTTTTTGTTTATTTTCCTTCTTCTTAATCTATATTTTTAAAAAAATTACAAAAAGTTCCAGCACCCTGAGAACCTCCATCACAAGGGCATACAATCAGATGTTTGTCCAGAAAAGGGTGGTGTAGATGCAACGTGGAAAATGCAAGGTGAGTTGATTCATCTTTCTCAGGCTGTGGTTTCCATGGGCAACTTTTACAACCAACTGCCTGATTTGTTCCTCTTCCACAGAGTGGAACACATGTTAAGTCATCCTATTTAGCCAAAAGCCAGTGGCAGCACTTCAATATGTCATCAATCCAGGGCCAGCATTGTGGCACAAAGGAGTAAGTTGCCAACTGCAACAGCAGCATGCCTTATGGCACTGCTTTGAGACTCACCTCCTTCACTTCTCGTCCAGCTCTTTGCTTGGGAAAGCAGCAAAGATTGCCCAAGAGTTTGGGTTCCTGCACCCACATGGGGGACTGGGACAGAGTTCCAGGGTCCTGGCTTCAGCCTGGCTCAGCCCCAGCTATTGTGGCCATCTGGAAGTGAGCCAGCAGATGAAAGATAGAGATCTCTCTCTCTCTCTCTCTCTCTTCCTTTTACCTAAACATACATTACATACATAAATGAAAATGCATCAATATAGCAACTTTTTGAGGAAAAGTCTTCTGATTATTGCAGGTATTATCTCAATGCAGAAAAATCTTCAGACACAAAAATTATAAACTGATTTATATTTATATTTCTCAACCACATACTTTTCAGAAAAAATTGTCTGCCACTCAGCATCAGGTATCAGTCTGAAAGCGTTCATTAAAAAATCAAGTAATTTTACTAAGCACAAAAACCTCTAGTATAGACTGCATATAAACCAGTGGCTTCCATGGGTATACACAGATTGATTTTTGTTAATTTACAGGGATCACTGCACTTCCCTGGCACGGAGCTGTCTGAAGAGTTTAAACACTGAGGGTGTGGCATTATTTCTGATATTTGCTTATTATCCAGAGTGCATTTATTCAATATCTATCATGAACTCCACACTCTATAAATCTATTTCAAATATGTAGATATTTAATGGTACTTACACATTTACAAACTGAGCCAATCCTCCTAACTTCTCTCTGGAATAGCTATGCCTTTGACATTGCCTTTTTTCACACATATGGAAATGCATAATATGCTTCTGTATGGTACTTCAGAATTTATAAAAGGCTTTTCAGGTTAGATTTACATAACATCATGTGAAAGTGGCCAAAGGACACAGTCTTCTCATTACAGAGGGGAGAGGTATGAAGTGACTCTCTGAACAGTTACTGAGATTCTATCAGTCAGGTTCAGAATCTTACTAGGTATCAGCTACACATCTAGATTTTTTTCCCTACTGTCTCTTTGTCAGAATTCCCAGCCTATGAGTGAACTTCAGTCTGAATGAATGCTAATATTCAAGGTTCTAAGTGAAAAAATTACTGAGGTTTGTATTGGTGAGGAAAGCATGTGTCTGTTACTTGTATTTAATAATAAGTATTGAATCATATGAAACTGAATATAAGATTATGCAAATTTTTAAGATGAAGAGCATATATTTAAAACCACATTCTTACATTTTGCAAATGTGTTGAAACACCTTACTGGAGCATGTGTTTGGCATAGTGGTAAAGCCTTCCACATCCCAGTCAGAATTCTCAGGGCTCAAGCCCTAGCCCTGCTTCTGCTTCTGGCTTCCTGCTAACAGAACCCTGGGAGGCAGCAGCTGATGGCTCAAGTACTTGAGTCCCTGCCACCTGTGTGGGAGACCCACACTGAGTTCCTGGCTTCAGCCTGACCCAGCTCTGGTTGGTGCAGACATTTGAGGAATGAGCAATAAATGGAAGGGCTCTCTCTGCCTTGCAAATAAACAAAAATAAATATACAGACATTTACTTAAGGTGTCTTGCTCACTTTTAAATGATTTCCCTTTTCACAGTAAAATGCCTAACTGTCCTCTTTAGTTACAATGCATGTTTTGCTCTCCATGTCCACTCCTGAGCTCCAAGTACTGGCAGCTCACCCTAGCATGCTGACTGGTTCCAATGTTCAAGTACTCATCTCCCATTCTCTTTTGGTGGCTCTACCGGAAAGAAAGGAGAGTATCTACAGTAGTTAATATCTTACTGTTGCTCTTGCTGTCCACCTGCAGGCCTCAAGGATGATCAGCTGAATACACACTGTGATGTTCTGGACGTAGTTTCCAAACTTCAGTCACTTTGCAGTGGAGGGACTCTGTTCTCATCAATCACCTGAAAGCCTGCAGGAGTAGGGAGAAGCTGTGTTTGAAGAATTCATAAATACAGTGCATTGAAGCCAACCACTACCACCCCCACCACACCCCTACTTCAGGGTTCTGGCAAATCCCAAACCAGGAGTTTGGGACCAGCAGTGGTTCAGGAGGTGACCTCAACTCCTTATTCTGAACAGCTCCAAAGTGCCTGGTGCACCCAGCGGGAGCTCAGTGCCTCGACCTCCCGCCCTCCTGCCCTTGCCACCAGGACGCCCGGCTCCCAGAGCCTCCAGGAGGCCTGCAGCAGACCCGCAGGTCCAGGCGCACTGGGTTGTACATCCAGAGCAAACCCAAAATACAGGCCCAGCTCAAGTGTCACCTCCCCAAAAAGTCTCTGTATCCTACTCCCTCCCGGAAGGCTGCGGGCCAGCACTCAGAACTGGGAGTCGTGGCATTTGGGGTTCACCCATGCTCCCATGAAGGAAGATGCCCCGTGGGAACCCCGCTCCACCTGTGGGCAGGGCTGGGGAAGGAGGGCCGAGTAAGCCTCCACCCTAGGACTGCAGCCTGGGAAAGTCCAGGGCCCCAGCACCCTTGCCGGGCATGGGGTCTCACTAAGTGTGCTCTGAGCCAGGGCCTCAGCCATCAGCAGCTCTCTTGCTTCCAGAATCTGCTGCAGGACAGCTCAGGCTCTGCCCAGCGGGGAACCTCGGGCCAATCCTTCCTGCCCTGGGGCAGGACCAGTGCTGCCAGACCCGCCCCATGTAGGCTGGCTATAAAGGCGGTGGTCATTGTTGGGCAACTGGTAGTTGCGGTGTAGGCCAGTGATGTGGGTCCTTTAGCTTCTTGGCTGTTTTGTACCGTGGGGCTAGAATGCAGGTGGTGGCCCCTGAGTCAGGAGGGTCAGGAGAAGAAGAGACAGACCTGGTGAGTGCGACCGCCCACCTCTCCCGCCGGCCCTGCTGGCTGAGGCTTGCAGCACGTGCTGTGCTTGGGGAAGTAATGAAGGCCAAGTCTCATCAGGAAAACCAAGTGCACGGTGCTGATTTACTCACTGACACAGCATCTGTGTGGTCTGCATGGGCAGACAGGGGGAAGGGTTTCGTAGGAGGGTGCTGTTGGCACACTGGGCTGCATGCAGCTGCCTGCTATAGGCATCCAGGGCAGCAGAGTCCTGCAGGGTCCCTAGAGTCCTGGCCATGCTGTGCCTTCCATCATCCACCCTCCTGCACTGATGCTGGGGGAAGTGCTTCTGCGGTTGATATCTCATTGGAATCCATGGTCATTTTCTCATGATGGGATGATCTCACACAGTGACAATCATGGGACAAATCACTGTTCTGCAGCATCTTCCTACCAGGAGCATTGCAGGTAGACAGGGGGCCACGGGTGACCAATGGCACCTCCTGTGCATGGTCTCTGGCCCATCCAGGACCGAAGGTGGAAAGGAAAGGAGAGGAGCCGGCTCAAGGCAGTTCTGCTGTGGGTTCCATCAGGTGCAAAATGTCTCCCGATTGCGGTTAACCTTGCAGGGAAATTGTCTCCTTTTGTGGGCCAGAGACAGCATCTGCTTTATTAGCTGTGCAGTGTATTGATAATTAAAATTTGGGCAGTCCTATCTTTAGTCCTCACAACGTAGTTACATTCTGAGCAACTGATGAAACTGCTCAGTACTTCGGGACTGAGTGTAATATTAGGTGGGTAAGCCTATTGTTGGCTTTTGGTTTATAGCTGTTGGTTGACTTTATTTGGTAAAAATGCATTCAGGCTCAGTAGTGTATTCAAGGATGACCACTTAGTGAATTGTTTTTTTTTTTTTTAAGAATAAGAGTATTGAAGACCGGGTTGAGCTACCTATGGCAAAACTCCACCATTCCTGGGAAGGCCACAATTGGCAAGAAAAGCAGGTAGCAAGCTTTCATCAAGTAAGTTGAGATTCCTGTGTTTGCAATCTGAAGAGCTCACTGCTGAGCTGGGAGGGGAACTGCTCTGAGCACAACTCATTAGAGAACTGCTCTTGCAGACCTTCCCCGAAGGAAGCACTGTTGTGGTCAGAAGCATTCCAGGAGCTGCTGGCCAGCAATTGTGAATTATGCTTGAATTGAATCCATTGCAAGTATCACAAGAGTGCAGAAAGGCTGTGTCCTCAAATGAGCAGCTCACCAAGGAGAATTCGACTTAACCTAGTAGAAGGTCTGTTTATCTCCGCTTATTTCTCAGCATATTCACACCAGGTGGGGAAGATAAATCAGCCTTCAGCTCTGCAATGGCAGTGCTCTTGGTTGAGGCTGAGGATGCTTTTCATTGCATGCAGTGTTTGCAAGAGACTTAGTTCCCTGAGGATTTATGCCTCTCCTGTAAATACATTTTTGGCACTAAAACAAACTGAAGTATTTCTGCTTTAGTAGTATGGAACCAACTTAAGTATTTTGCCTACAGGCATCTTTGTCTTTAAAGAGCTAAATCCGCAGGATTACAGGATTGAGTAAAAACAAGAGAATAGCTAATCCTAGTACTAGAAAAGTACAAGGGATTATTTGATCATTAGCTTCCTCATATTCCTCATGTTTCTTTTTATTTTTCTACCTTCTCTTCCCTACATACAGATGGTCTGGCTGTATTGGAGGCTTTTCTAAAAACTGAATTCTGTGAAGAAAATATAGGCTACTGGCTGGCTTGTGAAAACTTCCAAAAAAGATCCACCCAACCCAGAAGCCATCCTTATATGCAAGAAAAATATATACACTCTTCTTAGAAAAAGGCCCAAAAGAGGTTAGACACAATTCCTCATTTCAGCATAAAGAGTACACTCTTGACATCAAGATGCAACAAAAGAAGTAAAGACATAAGAATAAAGCAAGGGCCAAGGAATCTGAAAAGCTTCCTCTCCTGGTGTCCTGTCTTTCAAATAAGTCTCCCCAGACCTGGCAGGTGGAGCTCATCACACATTACCGCTTCTAATTTTCACTTTCAAAGAACAGAGCCCCCTTCTCTAACAAAGGATTATGAGTGATCTTTGTTTCAGATGAACATGCTTTCAAACCAAAACTCTTATTATCCAAAATATAAAAGAAGCTATGACTCCCAGCTTTACAACTGCCTGGAAAAGGGTGTATTACTTGATGGAGAATAACTTTTTGAAGTTGTATTTATTGGAAAGGCAGAGTTACAGAGAGAAAAAGAGAGGGAAAGACAGAGGTCCATCTGCTGACTCACTCCCTAAATGGCCACAATGGCCAGGGCTGGGCCAGGCTGAAGCCAGCAGCTTCCTCCAGGTCTCCCATGTGGCATCAGAGGACCAAGTGCTTGGGCCATTCTCTGCTGCTTTACCCAGCAAGGAGCTAGGGAAGAAGTAGAGCAGCTGGGAATCAAACTGGCATCCATGTGGGATGTTAGTGCTGCAGGCAGCAGTGTAACTTGCTATGCCACAACACCAGCCCCCAGAAAGAACTCTTATCCCTGGTCTTTCTTTTGAGTCAGAATGCTCCCAGGACTTGTGTTGAAAACCACAGATCACCACAGAACCCCATGAGAAGAAAAAGGAGCCCCAGAGTAGAGGACATGTTCTGTTTCCTAAGGCAGAAGTTTTTGACTGCCAGAGATGAACATTCAGTTCAGCCTGGGTGTTTGGGAAACATCCCTCACAACTGTTGATTCCAGTTCAGGTAGTAAATCAGGAAGCTGGTGACTGTCCAGGAGATGCCTGTATGAGAACAGCTTCCACCACCGTGAAGACACAGGCAGGAAATACATGGTCTGAGTGGGGTGGGTCTCACTGGAAAAGCAGGACTCTGAGATGGAAGATAATGCAATGGAATGCTGTTGTTCTAGACTCACTTAAAATCAATAGGTCTGGGATTCTGTGGCCTTAGCTACCTAGCTCTACATCTTTCCTTAAATCCATCCATATTACCACATGGTTTTAGTTCTAGGTTTTAAGTCCAAACTAATGTAACATGTTTATTATGTAGAATCATCCATTCTATTGTTGTGTATTGCTGAAGCTGAAGTGATGTTTGAATTGTTAAATGGTATATAAAATAGTGAGTGCTCATGTGTAGAAAACCACAGTGGCTGTTCCAAGTGCCAAACACTCTTGAAGGCAGTTAAGCTTTGAAGTGGTCTTTGAATATTTGAATACATTTATTTTGATAACTAATATCATTGAATACTCAGAGTCCAGGTGTGAGTTGATTTGATTTTGGTAACTGGAAATATGACCAACATAAGATCTTTGTAGTAGAGAAGAAGCATGCATTACTGAATCTGTTCAGGGATCACAAAGTGACCTGAATTGACCAGTTTGGGGTGGAAATCCCTAAGGCACGACTGGGCCTGGGCCAGGCTGCTGTGGGTGGGGCAGAAGGAGAGGGGAGATGCCTGGGACCTGCGGGCCAAGGCTGCAGGTGTTCCTATTGGCCCCTGGTCACCCGTGGGGCCTCAGCCCCTCTCACAATGGAACCACACATGCACCTCAGATCGTTTTTACCCCTAATTCCACTTTAAAGAAAAGTTTATCAAGGCTGGCACCATGGTTTGGGGGTGCAACCAGAACTGCAGGGCCTGCATCACAGTTGCTGATTCAAGTCCCTGCCGCCCAAATTCCTGTCCCACTCCAGCCAACAGGTGCAGTGGTGATGGACAGGTGCTTGGACCCCACACCACATGGGAGAACTGGAAGGGGGCTCATTGGCCTTCAGCCTCACCCAAACATTGGGGGATCAAACCAGCAGATGGAAAACCCCTGTCTCTATGCCTTTCAAATAAATCTCTTAAAATAAATAAAAAAGAAATGCAAAAATAAAAAAGAAACAGCTAAATAGAAGTGAACTGTATGGAGACAAACACCAATATTACATTACTCAATTCTCCACTGCTCCAATGAACAAAGAAGACAAATAAGAGGGATATAGGCCTCCCCTTTTTTGTTATGCTTCCCTTGGTTCTAACTAGCATGGGCTTGCAGAAAATGCACAAGGAATCCATTCTCTTCTGTGGTCAATATATGATCTCAGAATTTCCCTTATTCATTTGCCTAACAGATTTTGATTATGTTACTCTAAGGAAAGGGAAGGCAACAAAACTGCCCTTTTCCCCCATTTTAAAAATCTATTATTTATTTGAAAGGCAGAGTTACAGAGAAGTGGTAGAGACAGATCTTCCTTCTGCTGGTTCACTTCCCAAATTGACCTCAGCTGAGCCAATCTAAAGCCAGGTGCTTCTTCCAGGCCTCCCACATGAATGCAGTAGTTCAAGCACTTGGGCCACCTTCTGATGCTTTCCCAGGCACATTAGCAGGGAGCTAGATTGTAAGTGGAGCAGCTGGGACTTGAATCAGCACCCATATGGGATGCTGGCACAGCAGGCCATGGCTTTACCCACTGTGTTGGTACTGTGTGTGTTTGTGTGTGTGTATGTATTTTTATTTCAAAGACTCATTTATTTATTTGAAAGTCAAGGTTAGAGAGGGAGAGACATAAGAAAAGAGATCTTTCAACCTCTGGTTCACTCCCCAAATGTCCACAACAGCAGAGGCTGGGCCAAGCCAAAGTCTGGAGGCTGAACAGCAGATAATCTTTAGTTATTAATTTAAAATGAATAGGCTGTAGCTGGTGCTGTGGCATATAAGGTGAAGCCACCACCTGCAGTGCTGGCATCCCCTATGGGCACTGGTTCATATCCCAGCTGCTCTGCTTCTAATCTAGCTCCCTGCTAATGTGCCTGGGAAAGCAGCAGGAGATGGCCCAAATACTTGGGCCCCTGAATCCATGTGGGAGAACTGGAAGAAGCACCTGGCTTTGGATTAGCCCAGCTCCAGCTGCTTGCAGCCACGTGGGGAGTAAAACAGCAGACAGAACATCTCTGTCTATTTCTGTGTCTCTCTCTATAATTCTGTCTTTCAAATTAATAAATAAATCTTTAAAAAGGGTTTATTAACATATACTATAATCCAATCCAGGAACAGTAAGAGAAGCATTAAATATTGCTACCTATATTTTTATTTATTTTTTATTTTTTAATTTTTTAAACTTTTATTTAGTAAATATAATTTTCCAAAGTACAGTTTATAGATTACAAAGGCTTCCCCCCAATAACTTCCCTCCCACCCGCACCCCTCCCATCTCCCACTCCCTCTCCCATTCCATTCATATCAAGATTAATTTTCAATTATCTTTATACACAGAAGATCGATTTAGTTTATATTAAGTTAAGATTTCATCAGTTTGCAGAACACAGAACATAAAGTGTAAAATACTGTTTGAGTACTAGTTATAGCATTACTTCACATTGGACAACACATTAAGGACAGAGATCCCACATAAGGAGTAAGCACACAGTTATTCCTGTTGTTGACTGAACAATCTGACACTCTTGTTTATGGCATCAGAAATCTCCCTGGGCTCTAGTCATGAGTTGCCAAGACTATGGAAGCCTCTTGAGTTCACTGAGTTCGATCTTACTTAGACAAGGTCATAGTCAAAGTGGAAGTTCTCTCCTCCCTTCAGAGAAAGGTACCTCCTTCTTTGATGGCCTGTTCTTTCTACTGGGATCTCACTCACAGAGATCTTTTATTTAGGTCCTTTTTTTTTTTTCTTTTTTGCCAGAGTGGCTTTCTGCTGCTCCTCCACATGCAGAGGAGCCACACTGGACCAGACGCTTGTTGTTCCCTTTTTTTACAAGTCCTTTCTATAGTAAAGTAAGAATAAGTAAACAGCAAACTCCCAAAGCAAGAATGAGTAGAGAGAAGTGAGAAAGAACGAAGTAACGAACTTCCCGGCGAACTCTCCTGTTAGAGTCCACTGCCCGAAAAACGTCACCAAGAGACATCTCTTATGCAAACAGCAAGGGGAAGCTTTATTGATTATCCAGCATGCTGGGGCTGTCTGACCATACATGAACAGAGCAGCCCCGAATAACCAAAGGTTAGGGTTTATAAAGGCAAAAACCGCAAAACCGGGAAGGGGGGAATACATGGTTGCTATGCACGGTTGCTATACACAGTTGCTAAAATCAAAAGAGTACATAAAATCAAAAGAGAGTATATGGTTACTGGGGTCAACATAACCTAAAACCTAAGTGAAATTAATATTTATCATAATCTTGACAATACCAGTTACAATATTACAATCAGCAATTAGGACTTGACATTAATGTAAGACACAGACAAATCACATCTTCATTATTAGCCCAGGTAACCCAGGTGTAACCTTTCTACTTTTAAGCTTGAGCAATCATGCTAGGGGGTTTTTGTGTGTTGCCAAGGGTGATGTAGTGCACTGCTATTGTCCGACTATTTGAGATCATAGTTTCAGACCAGAGTCTCACGGTGGGGGGTGCTGTCTCAGAATGGAGTCTCAAGTGCTCCAAAATGGAGTCCCTACTGCCAAGGTGCTACTCTGTCTTATTTTTTTTTTACAGCTGTACCAGCAAAGTTTAAACCTGTAAGCTTAAGCTTAACTTTTTACACCTGCATATATACAATTTTAACTCTTCACTCCAACGCACTCTCCAACCAACCCACACCACCATGCTGTCTCTCTCCTCCTATATAGTCCTCTCCACCAATCCGTGCTCTGCTACCCACACGCCGAGCGCGCCGCTCTCCTCCAATCAGGAGCGGCTCTTGCAGCTTATCAAGTTGGTAAGGGGCAGCTGGGTAGAAGCTGTACGCTCCTCTCCCAGCGCCACATTGTGGGAGAGCAGATGCATAAAATAAGTCTTAATTCCAGTAACAGTATAGTCCGAGTTGCTCCCCACAGATCCCCCTTTCTTTTTAATTTTTTGGCGTTGCTACGCGCCTGTGTAAAGTTCAGCGTGATCTTCATGCTATTGACTGTCTTGTTTGTCGTGCTACTTCAGAGTTCGTTGAAAAATGTCCCATATTCAAGATCCCAGGGATTGGTTATTCATTGTTTTTCTTCCTCAAATAGAGTTTTTTTCTTCTAGCTCTTCTGCTGGTAGGTTTACCAACCGAATTCTTCTCTCAGGGGTCCATATTGGTTGTGCCGCACCCTGTGGAAAAAAACAAACGGCGCCTCGTATTCTTCTGAGTAAGGGGAACGGGCCTTTCCATTGGTTGTCCTGTAAATCCTTCCACATTACCCACTGTATTGATTCCTTATCAGCTGATTGAGCATGCATTTCTGCAGGTGTTTTACCGTTCTTTTTCTTGTTCAAAAAATTAATTGTATAAAGAGCTAGGGCCAAGGCATCCTTGTTGGATGTGGCCATTTCCCCTATTCCCCCTTTTTGTTTAATTATTAAATTTTTTAAATATAAGTGAATGCCTTCTACCACAGCTTGCCCTTGTGGATTGTATGGAATACCGGTAATATGGGAGATTCCGAATTCTTTCAAAAATGCAGCAAAACGAGTTGATGTATACACTGGGCCGTTATCCATTTTGATCACATGAGGAACTCCCCAGGCTGCAAAAGCCTGCAAGCAGTGTTGGATTACTTGTTGTACTCCTTCTTTATTCATGGCTGTGGCCATAACTACACCTGAATATGTATCTACAGTGACGTGAACACAGCTTTGTCGCCCAAAAGAGGGGATATGTGTAATGTCCATCTGCCAGATATGTCCTGGTTTAAGGCCACGGGGATTGGCTCCAGCAGGAATCTTTGGAACTATGGTAACAACGCACTTTTCACAGGATCTAATAATATCTTCTGCTTGCTTGCGGGGAATATTAAATTTAAAACTTAAAGTGTGGGTGTTAACATGCCATTTAGAGTGATATTCTTTAGCTTGTTCCAAAGCGGTGCATGCAAACAAGAATCTTGAATAATGATCTGCCATCATGTTTCCTCGAGTAAGTGGGCCAGGTAAATTAGAATGAGCTCTTATGTGGCCTATGTAAATAGCATGCTCTCTTTGATTTAATAACCCCTGAATTTCACTTAAATAAGAATAGACTGAGGAGGATTTAAGAATAAGGCACTGTGTAGCAAGCATCTGAACTGCATTCACCACATATGCACTATCAGACAAAATATTCATGGGTGCGCTCTCTCTGCGTAATACTGTTGTGATAATAGCTAATTCTGCATGTTGTGGAGAAGGGGATGCTGTTAAGACAAAATATCGTTGATTGTTAAATATAGCTGCTCCTGTTCCGCCTTTAGCTCCATCCGTAAATATGGTAACTGCCCCTTGAATTGGATCCCTTCGCACCTTCTGCACCCGTTTTATTGAAACCTGTGTGCAGAAGTTAACAAATGGATGGTGAGGGTAGTGATTGTCAATCTCTATTTGTAGAATGAGAACTATGTATGCCCATTGCCAGCATTCCCTTGTAAAGGCTTCTACTGCCTCTTGAGCAAAGGGAAATACACATCGCTTTGGAGTCTTCCCCACCATTTCTGTCACCTTTTTTATTGCTGTTAATATCAAATCAGCCACCGCTATGCCTTGGGTGTATAGAACACGCGGTGCATGTGAATGTGGGTATACAAACAACAAGGGTCCTCCTTGCCAAATGACTGCGAAGGGATACAGCTGTTCCATAAAAATTAATATTTCTAGGGCTTGTTGTGGATCACATCTTTCCATCTGCATTGCTTTAATTTGTTTTTTGATTTTCTGTAACGCCAAGCGGGCTTCTTTTGTCAATCTACGAGGGGAATCAAGCTGGGCATCTCTTTCTAAAATATTGAATAATGGCATCATATCTTCAGTGGTTAATTTACAATAGGGCCTCAACCAATTTAAATTGCCACATAATTTTTGGAAGTCATTAAGGGTCTGCAACCCATCTATTGCAATTTCAAATTCTAATGGGGTCACCTTTTCAGAAGTTACTTTAAGCCCTAAGTACTGTACTACTTCCCCTTTTTGTATCTTCTCTGGCGCTACTTGTAACCCAACTTTTTCCAAATATAATAGCAGCAGCTTATATGCTTCCATAAGGTGACTTTCACTTTCAGCCGTTATTAACAAGTCATCCATGTAGTGTAAAATTTGTACTTTTGGGCACTGTTGTCGAACCGGCTCTACTGCCTGGTCAACATATAGCTGGCATATGGCAGGACTGTTAGTCATTCCTTGGGGAAGCACCTTCCATTCATATCTTTTGTCGGGACCTTGATGATTAATGGAAGGTACGGTGAAAGCAAACCTCTGAATGTCTTGTTCATGTAGAGGTATGCTAAAAAAGCAGTCCTTCAGATCGAGTACTATTAATGGCCAATGCTTTGGGATCATAGTAGGAACCGGGAGTCCGGGTTGTAATGCCCCCATGGGTTGCATCTGCTGATTAACAGCCCGTAAATCATGCAACAACCGGTATTTCCCCGATTTTTTCTTTATCACGAATATTGGCGTATTCCATGGGGAGGTTGATGGTTGCAAATGGCCTGCCTCTAATTGTTGTAACACTATATCATTTACCGCAGCCAACTTTTCCTGGGTAAGGGGCCACTGTGGTATCCACTTTGGCTTGTTGTCCAGCCATGACAATGGCAGCGGCTGCATCTCAGTGGCCCCCACGAAAAACCCGTGTCCTGTCTTTTAAAATCGCCTTTGGGCTGGGCTAGGTCCCTTCTGCCTTCTCTGGAGCCTAATCCTCTCTCCTGATATCCCTTTTTATACATAATACGCCATCCTGTAGAACTCTCCAATTGGTCCTCATTTGTTAATGTCAGTCCCAATTGTTCTAAAATGTCTCTTCCCCATAATGTGATGGGGAATGCACTAACATAAGGTTGCACATTTCCCTTGTTCCCTTCTTGATCCTGCCAATGAAGCACCTGAGCACTTCTTGACGGTGTCATGGCCGCACCTAGGCCTACTAAAGTATTATCTCCTGGCTGAAGGGGCCATGACTTCGGCCAATCATTTTCTGAAATTATACTTACATCTGCACCTGTATCTAGCAGGCCCTGAATCGACTTTCCTCTAATGGTTAAGGTCCACAGAGGTCGATCTGCTAAAGATAGGGACAAGGCTGCAAATTTCTCCCCTTGGGGTCCATGAACATCCTGCGCTCCAATCATGATCAGCATTTGAGCCACAGGTTCTTCTGGCTTGATTTGAATAATACCCTTTGTAGATTGTATTAGCACTTTTAACTTATCAAAAGGTAATTGAATGACTCCGGTAATGACCATTAGGCCTCTTAAAGCATTTGTTTCTTTTCCTATGATTATTCCAAGTCCCTTATGCTCCGCTGAAATTGTTTCTGCCCTCACCTCTATGGCTTGTGGCCCCATTTGAGGTGTTAGTACCGAATATTCGGTGGCTCGTAACTCTGCGCAGTAAATATTTGGTTTTTGTATTGTTGGGACCGTGGCACCCACCGATTGTTTTGGCCCCAGGGTGCAGGGGCCCACATTCCGTTTTTTTGCTGTTGTCCACATACACCTGATCTTCTTATGGGGCCCGGCTCATTTGGCATCCTCAGGGGATTGCCTGCGCTATTCATTTTAAAGTAACATTCACTGACCCAATGATTCACTCTTCTACAGCGTGGGCAAAGGCCTGGTCTTCTCGAGTTCTCTATGCCCTGCCGATCTCGGGCTGGAAATTTCGCCCTACATTCCCTCATTAGATGCCCTTCTCGACCACATCTAAAGCATATTCATCCCCTCATGTTCTGTCTAAATTGCCGGGTTACAGCTACTGCAGCATGTGATCCAGAAGCTACATCATCCATGACATCCCTACAGATTTTCAAAAAGGTAGGGATGTCTTTATGCTGCCATGGTCTAAGAGCTTCACGACATGTTTTATTGGCCTGTTCATACGCCAATCTTCTGACTAAGGGCATTGCTTCTTCCACAGTTTCAAAAATGTTTCCTGCTGCTTCCATTAATCTGTTCACGAAGTCAGCGTAAGGTTCAGTAGGGCCCTGTACTATCTTAGTTAGGCTGTGTCTTATTTCTCCTTTTCTGGGTATCACCTTCCAGGCTCTTCTTGCTATCTCTCTCACTTGTAAGAGGACAGCTGTTGGTAATCGGGCCTGCTCATCGGGATTGGCAAATCGCCCTTCTCCATTTAACATTTCCTCATCCCATGCTTGATTCCCTGCTTGATAGTTCTGCTTTGAATATTCTCGCGCGAATTCTTTATAAGCAGCTAACCATAAGAGGAAGTCACCCCCGCCCAACACCGCCTTTACTAAGTTTCTCCAATCCTCGGGTATTAGGACTTGCTGCCCAATGTTATCAAGGATTGCCTGAGTGTAACTTGCATGGGGCCCATACAATTGTACTGATTGTTGCAAATCTTTAAGTAATTTATGGTCAAGAGGCATCCAACCCCTGTTTCCCTGTTGATCCTGAATTACAGGAAACACCTGGCCTGGTTCCTGGTACTGCTCCCAAGCAGGTTTTCTATAAACAGCTCCCCTTTGCTTGCTTTCGGTTCTCGGCCTATCTCCTCCTGCATACCTACTCCCTCCATCACTCCTTTTTCCTCCTCCCACTCTTCTTCAATCTCATGTGGAAAAAAGGGGCTTTTCTTTACAGGAGGAAACTTTGGTAGTACTAATGGGCGATACCGGGGTGGTGATTCATCCTTCATGGTTGAATTTGCCAGCCTTGTAGGGCCAGGATATATTCTTGGTATCTCTCTCGGGGGCGAGGTTCCCTCTTCAGCTTCCTTCTCCCCCACGTAAGCTTCCTGGCTCTCTAAATCCTTCTTTGATTTTCTTCTCACCTGTTCGTTACAATAGCTGCTCGCCTGGCTGCCCTGCCATAATTCTTCCTGCAATTCACTCCCCTCATTAAGCAACAACTCGATCCCTTCCGTGGGGTCCTGAAGCACCTGATCAACGAGTTGCCACAGCTTCAGCACTTCTATCGATTCCCCAGCCTCACGTAATTTCCGTCCCACCTGCCTCCACTGCTGTAGAAACCAGGGGGACGTCTCCACGACTGCTCTTACGAATGCATGAATTTTCCTGCCCCCTCGTTTCCCTCGCTTAGAAGAAAAGCTGCGAGGAGGTGGGGAGTAGGAAGAGAGAGAAACCACATTCAGCCCACAATGGATGATCTTTAGGGAGAAATAGAGAATGGTGCCTAGCAGGAGGAAGAGGTAGCCAGTGGGCAAAGAGTAGCCAAAGAACTCCATTGTCTGTACCGTCTGTGACATGTTGGAGCGGTGGGCGTAATGGAAGACTGAGCCTCCCAGACGTTCCCAGTTAATACCTCTTTCCTAGCTTCTAATTTTCTTCCCCCATGGCTTTTTTCCTAGGTTCTAACTAGCTTTTCACCGGCACTCTTTCCGTCTGGCCTTCCCCTAGGCTCTTTGCTAGTCTCTCTCTCCGGTAATTTCCCACTTCTTCCCGTTTTTTCCCTCCTAAGTTTCCTATCTGAGTCACGGCACCATTTGCTGCTCCTCCACATGCAGAGGAGCCGCACCGGACCGGACGCTTGTTGTTCCCTTTTTTTACAAGTCCTTTCTATAGTAAAGTAAGAATAAGTAAACAGCAAACTCCCAAAGCAAGAATGAGTAGAGAGAAGTGAGAAAGAATGAAGTAACGAACTTCCCCGCGAACTCTCCAACGCACTCTCCAACCAACCCACACCACCATGCCGTCTCTCTCCTCCTATATAGTCCTCTCCACCAATCCGTGCTCTGCTACTCACATGCTGAGCGCACCGCTCTCCTCCAATCAGGAGTGGCTCTTGCAGCTTATCAAGTTGGTAAGGGGCAGCTGGGTAGAAGCTGTACGCTCCTCTCCCAGCACCACATTGTGGGAGAGCAGATGCATAGAATAAGTCTTAATTCCAGTAACAGTATAGTCCGAGTTGCTCCCCACAGCTTTCCATACCTAAAATACTCTCATGGGCTCTTCAGCCAGATCTGAGTGCCTTAAGGGCTGATTCTGAGGCCAGAGTGCTGTTTAGGACATCTGCCATTCTACGAGACTGCTGTGTATCGCACTTCCCATGCTACCTATACTTTACATAGTCTAAGTATTGTATAAACTAAAATATACAACACTAGGAGTATGCTATCAGTAATTACACTACCAATCTCAGTGATTATAAATAAGAATTTTAGCAACTATACTGATTCTGAACAGTGATTCAATGTTTCTGTTTTTAAATTTAAAAATGCCCATGAACTTGAATGTTTCTGTGTAGCTCCTAATAGAACTACAAGCCTTAGAAGTTCTACGCTGTTTAACATTTCATCTTCGGTGCCAACTTGATTTTTACACTGCCAGTTTATAAAACACTTCACAGTCATGTGAACCTTACCATAAGATAGGACTGTGTAGAATAAATCCTTTAACTACAAAGACAATCTTATCTCACAAGGGAGGAAGATCCAGAGGGGTCAAATGACTTGCTAATGTCACTTAGCTCTGTTGGCACAGAAACAAGGAAAGCTCTCAGCTTCCTGCCACCTCCCCTTACACCACCTGCCTCAACTAGACGAGCCTGTAATTTTAAGGATGCTCAGGTCCCATGAGTTTAAATGAATTTTTCAAGGTTACATGACAAGTACCAAAACCAGAAGTTAAAAATTACTGCTTCCATCTTTCTCTTCCTTGTCCACAATGGAAGTTTGATGTACACTTATGCATTATTCAAATATCATTTACAACCAAGAAGCATTATTTTTCCCCAAAAATAACAATGACACTACTTTTTCCATTGAGGAAGTTATTTTAATGGATGATGCAAACATACTTGTTTTGTTTTTTACTTTGAGATGCAAAGAAATGAACAAGTAGACAGAGAAGTGGTATTCACCCTCTAGTTAACTGCTGAAATGTCCACAGCGGTCAGGGCTGGCCCAGGAGCAGGGAACCTAATCATCTGAACCATCACTTGCTAGCTACCAGGGTCTACATTATCTGAAAGTTGGAGTCAGGGGCTGGAACCGGGAATCAAACCCAAAAACTCCAATGTGTGACACAGACATCTGAACCATAAGGCTGCACCCTGGCTTCCAGACTTGTTTTTTCACCAGTCCTCTGAAAATTAAAGTTAATTACAACCTGAAATCCAAGACTCTGGAGTCCTCCGGTGTGTGTGTCTATGCAAGTTTATGCATGAGAGTTACTTAGGTTGCCCAAGAGTCTGCAGTTTAGAGAGAACAGAAGAGTGAAACATGTGTCAGAGGATGTCAGCATTGGAGAGGTGGCTGTGCTCTAGTCAGAGGCTGAGGAGGACAAGTCCACAGAGAGCAGCAGCACCAAGGGAGAATGCTATGCTAGCAAGTAAGGAGAAAAAATGTTGAAAAATAAATATGTGAAAAGGATTTATTTATCTGGGAGACGGAGTTATAAAGAAGGAGAGACAGGGAGGGGGAGAGAGAGATCTTCCATCTTCAGGTCAACCCACCAAATACTCACAATGGCTGGGACTGGGTCAGATCAAAGCCAGGATCTGGAACTCCACCCAAGTCTCCCTCATGGGTGGCAGGGACTCAAGAACTTGGGTTGTCTGCTGCTTTCTCAGATGCATTGGCAGAGAGCTGGATGGGAAGTACAGCAGCTGAGACACAAACAGTGGCCATATGGGATGCCAGCATCACTGGCAACAGATTATCCTAATGCATCACAACACTGGCTCCAACAAATGAACTTAGGTAAACAAGTCCAAATGCCAGGGAAACATCAGATAAAATGCCAAGGATGAGCATTGTGGTGCAGCAGGGTAAACCACTACTTAGGAGGCATACCTCATTCTTAAGTATGAGGATGTCTTTTAACTATTTTTGTACAAGAGAGTACAAGCCAGAACACCATAGAATCTTCCAGATTCGGCACTGCCTGTTCTCAGGGGGCCCCCCACAAACTCCTGTGCTTCCCCTGGGCAGTTTGTTTTGGCTTGAGCCAGGCAGAACCCTGGGGTTATTGGAGTAGGAAATTGGATTAAAGGATTTATGCTGCAAAACTGCTCCAAGCCAGTTTTTTCACTGAGAGACAGAGACCCAGAATGACCTCCCTGGAGCTCACAAGACCATGCCTGGACACCTGGCAGGGAAAAAGTTGGAAAAAAAAAAATCCAGATTCTGGAATCTTCTGGAACATTCTAGAATATTCTAGATTTTTCCCAGAATGTCCTAGAGATTTTGTAGGATGTTCCAGAATGTTCCAAAATGCCACCTAGTGATCCTAGGGGGATTCTGGGATGCAGGTCTGAGTGGAAATTCCCCAGCCAGGTGCAGCGGGTGTCCTGGTGCTGTGCCCAGCCTGGCTGACATTTACACAGCGCACATAGCCTAAGCACCTGCACACATGGGAGGATAGTCAAGGGGGTGTGGCCACTCCAGGACATCCTGTGCTGATCTCTGGGGGCCGTAGTAATTTCCAGCCCATCAGAAGAGGTTCTCAGCCCCCCAAGATGGTCACCGGGCAATCTGGAATGTTCTAGGACATTCTACAAAAATCTAGAAATACTGAGAACATTCTAAAAAATTCCAGGACCCCCAAAGACTTTCACTGCATGTTCTGGGAACATTCTAGAAAATTCTAAGAATATTCACCATTGTTTCTAGAACATTTCTAAAACCCCAATGATGCCTACCTGGTGTTCAGGAAAAATTCCAAGAACATTCTGGAAACATTCTGGAAAAATTTCTGAGAGCATTCTTGAAAATTCTGAGTGTATTCTAGAACGTTTTAGTAAATTCTATGACCCCCGAAGACACTCAGCAGGTATTCTAGAAAAAGTTCTAAGAACATTCTAGAAAGTTCTAAAAAAAACTCCATAAAATTCTAGAATATTCTAAGACCTGAGAAACACTCGCCTAGTGTCCTTGAAACATTCTAGAAAATTCTGGAAAATCCCTAGCCCCAGAGAATCCATAATGGAAGCTCCTGGAAGCTCCCGGAACATTCTGGAATGCCCCGGGACCTCATCCCATCCCAGTGCCAACCTGGATGTTTGCACAACCTCAGCCCTGCCCACTTCTCCCAAGCCCTGGCTATAAAGAGATGCCTGGTAGCAGCCGGTTCCAGACGACGAAAAGACGATGATGAAGGCTCTCATTCTTGCCCTTGTGGTGGGCGTGGCCTGTGCCCAGGTATCAATCACTCGCATCATTTGTGCAATGTTCCATAATGTCCTAGAATGTTCCAGAATGTTCCAGATGATTGCAATAGACTCTCTAGCAGGCCCTACGGGAGCAACTGGAATGTTCCAGAATATTCCAGGATGTTCTAGAACACATCCAGACAATCCCACAATGTTCTAGAATGTTCCAGAATCTATCCAATTTTGTTTCTAACAATTCTAGGATGTTCTGGAATGTTCTAGAATCTCTCCCCCAGAATATTACAGAACATTCCGGAATGTTACAGACAGTCCCAGTAGACTCTAGCAGGCCCTAGGGAAGCATCCAGAGTGTTCCAGAAAAATTCCATAATGTTCTCGAATGTTCCAGAATGTTCTAGAAAATGCTTCTGGAATGTCCCAGCATGCCCCAGGATGTCCCAGCATGCTCCACAATGCCCTGAAACATTCCACCATGTTCCAGCATGCCCTGGCACACCCTGAATGCCCACCTCTCCCCCTGAAGTTGAAGGCCAGAACTACTTCAAGTTCCTGGTGCAGGAGAATGGCCACATCTTCTTTCTCAATCAGAATGTGGGCACCGATGGCATTGCCACCTGCGTCACCCTTACTGCTGGTGAGCCCCCTGCACACACATGTGGATACAGCCAGCACCTGCTAGAAAGAGAGTCTGACCCTGACTGTATACACAGACCCTGAGTGTATGCAGCCAGTCCAGAGCTTGACCCTGACTGTATACATGGATCCTGAGTGTATACAGTCGGCTCCTACTAGGGACACACATTGCAACCTGAAAGCCTGACCCTGCTGTATACAGTTAGCACCCACTAGAGAGAGATACATTCTGACCGTGACCGTATACAGTCAGTGCCTACTATGCAGAATAACTTTGACCCTGGTGCACCCTAGAGGGGCTTGGCCAGCTGTATACTGGTGGCACACACTAGAGAGAGAGCCTGACCCTGGCTGTGTTCAGGCAGCACCTACTAAATACAAGATCCTCAACCCCAGCACACCCTAGAGGGGGGCTCGGCCAGCTGTATACAGTCAGTGCATACTAAGTAGATCCCATCCTGTCCGGGGTGGGCTTGGCTGACTGTATACAGTCAGCACCCACTAGATGGGGCAAGCACATACAGTCAGCACCTACTAGATATCTGGGGCAGGTTTTGCTGAATGTATACAGTCAGTGCTTACTGAACAGAACCATCCCAGCCCCATCCTATCCTGGGTGATTTTGGTTGACTGTATACAGTCAGCACACACTAGAAGGAGCCATCCTGACTGTGACTGTATACAGTTGGTGCAGACCCAGTGGTAGTTAGTGGGCACCCTCTAGACAGAGGCACCCTCGGTGTACACAGCACGGAGCCCATGCTGCCTGAGGTGCGTCTGGCTGGCTGTATACAGTCAGCGCCCACTAGACAGGGCAAGTGTATACAGCTGGCGCCACCCACAGCCCAGGACCAGGAGCTGAGCGATGAGCACCTGGCACAGTTCTTGGTGTTAATGAAGGAGAACGGGATCCCCGGGAGAACATGGAGTGTGTGGCCAGCATGGGTGAGCTGGGGGTGTGGCCAGTGTGGAGGGTTCATGGCCAGGATGGGCATGGCTGTCACGAGTGAGCCAGGGGTGTGGCCAGGGTGGAGGCATGGCTGTGAGCTGGGGGCATGGCTGACATGGATGAGAATCAGGTGTGGTCTGGGTGGAGGGGAATGAACTGGTGGGTGTGGCCTGGGTGGAACATTCCAGGGGGTTCCAGAAAAATCTAGAAAACTCTAGAACGTTCCATGGAGCCACCAGGCCATCCCGTGCTGACTCAGCCAATTTCTCCTCCATGACAGACACCTGTCCCCAGTGATGATGCTGACGCCCAGGTGAGCAGTGTGGTGCCAGCCAGTCCTCACACCTTCCCAGGGGAACATTCTAGAGTGTTTCCGAAATATCCCAGAATGTTCTAGATGTTCAGGCAACAGGAATATTCTGGAACATTCCAGAGCATTCTGCGACATTTCCAGAATGCTCCACATTTTTTTTCTCATCCCCAACAGGTAAAAAGCCAATGTCTCCCTGCCCCTCACTTGCAATCTCTGCTGGAAGCTTCTGGAATGTTCTGGGATGTTTTCAGAATGTTCCAGAATGTTCTGGAATGTCCCATAAGCCTCTGTCCCCAGCTCGCTCTCAGTTTCTCTTTCTCATTGATGTCATAAACTGATTGCACACGACTGTGGATTCTGTGGTCTCTCTGGAATGCTCCCACATCTGGCTCCCAGAGGCCTTTGGGGCCCCCATGTCTGGCTCAGAATCCCCTGGGAGAAGCCACACCCTCACTTCTGGCTCCCAGAAACCCCTAGGTCCCCTACTCCAGCGCCATCTTCCCCACCACCCACACCTTGTGGGAACATGGGGTTGGGGATCAGGACTATCAATCACCATAACCCTGCCCATTTCCAGGCCCCAAGCCTGCACCAGGGGCTGCATTGGTGTCTCTAAAGCTCCATACAGGTCTCCATCTGGGTCTCAAAGGCTCCATATGGGTCCCCAGGGGCTCCATACAGGTCTCTAGGGCTTCATCCGGGTCTCCAGAGCTCTATCCAAGTCCCCATGGCTCCATCCATATCTCCAGGGGCTCTATCCAGATCTCTAAGGCTCCATCCAGGTCTCTAGCAGGTGCATGGGCCCACCAGGAGCTCCATCCAGGTCTCTAGGGCTCCATCTGGCTCTCGGGGGCTACAACCAGTTCTCTAACAGGTGCACAGGGCTCCATCCGGGTCCCCATGGCTCCATCCATATCTCTAGAGGCTCCATCTGAGTCTCTAGCAGGTGCCTGGGGCTCCCAGGAGCCCCATCTGGGTCTTTAGGGCTCCATCTGGGTCTCCAGGGGCTGCATCTGGGTCTCTAGCAAGTGCACAGGGGCTCCATCTGAGTCTCTAGGGGCTCCATCTGGGTCTCCTGGGATCCATCCAGTTCTCTAAGGCTCCATCTGGGTCCCCAAGGCTCTACCCATATCTCTAGGGGCTCGATCTGGGTCTCTAGGGGCTCCATCCAGATCTCTAACAGGTGCATTGGGCCCCAAGGAGCTCCATCCAGGTCTCTAGGGCTCCATCTGGGTCTCTAGCAAGTGCCTGGGGCTCCCAGGAGCTCCATCCAGGTCTTTAAGGCTCCATCCGAGTCTGCAGGAGCTCCATCTGGGTCTCCAGGGATTCATCCAGGTCTCTAAGGCTCCATCTGGGTCCCCAAGGCTCTACCCATATCTCTAGGGGCTCCATCTGGGTCTCTAGAGGCTCCATCTGGGTCTCTAGCAGGTGCCGGGGGCTCCCAGGAGCTCCTTCCAGGTCTTTAGGGCTCCATCCAGGTCTCCAGGGGCTCCATCTGGGTATCTAGGGGCTCCATACAGGTCTCCAGGGCTCCATTGGGTCTCCAGGGGTTGCATCCAGGTCTCTAGCAAGTGCACCGGGCCTCCATCTGGGTCCCCAGGGCTTCATCCAGGTCCCCAGCAGGTGCCCAGGGCCCCCAGGAGCTCCATTTCCAGTCCAGCTGGAACCCTCCCCCCAAAGCTGGGGACCCCCAAGGCCCCTGGGCCAGAACGGTGGAAAATGCAGAGACTGTGGGAACATGGCTAGGCAACTCCATGAAGGCATCCTCCACGCCTCTGGCTTTCTCTCGTTGCTAGGCAACCCCATGCAGGCTTGTCCGGGGCTGCGGGGCTTAACCCAGTTGCTAGGCAATCCCTCAAAGGTGCATTCAGGGCCTCTGGCTTAAGCAAGTTGCTAGGCAATCCCACTCATGCACACTAATTATTTAATTATTTTTTAAATTAATTTTAAAAGAATTTTAATGAATTTTTTTTTTTTATTTTTTGACAGGCAGAGTGGGCAGTGAGAGAGCGAGACAGAGAGAAAGGTCTTCCTTTGCCATTGGTTCACCCTCCAATGGCTGCTGCCGCCAGCGCGCTGCAGCCGGCGCACCACGCTGATCCGATGGCAGGCGCCAGGTACTTCTCCTGGTCTCCCATGGAGTGCAGGGCCCAAGCACTTGGGCCATCCTCCACTGCACTCCTGGGCCACAGCAGAGAGATGGACTGGAAGAGGGGCAACTGGGACAGAATCCGGTGCCCCGACTGGGACTAGAACCCGGTGTGCTGGTGCTGAAAGGCGGAGGATCAGCCTTGTGTGCCGTGGCGCCGGCCAATTTTAATGAATTTTTAAATGGAATTTGAATGTCTTTTTACATTTTTAATTTTTACTTAATTTTTAATTTTTAATGAATTTTTAAATGAAATTTTTAAGAAATGTATTTTTAGATTTTCTGATGACAGCCATATTGGAGTCTGGCAAATTCTCGTTCTGACATCAGCAGCAGAATGTTGGATCCTGGCAAATTCTCATTATGACAGGAATGACAGGCATCTTGGAGGCTGGCAAATTTTTCTGACAGGAGTGGCAGCCATGTTGGAGTCTGGCAGTGTGTTTTCTGATGTCAGTGGTGGCCATCTTGGATTCTGGCAATTGTTTTGACAGCCATATTGGATCCTGACAAAATTTCTCTGACAAAAACTCAAGGGAGTCCCTGTAAGAAAAGGTGTCTTTCAGACCCAGGACCAATTTGCTGACAGAAACTTGTATGAGAATTAAAATGTTTTTCCTGAGTGACAGGTCTATTCTGAGTGATGGACAGGTTTCTGAGTGATGGACAAGGGTGACTGGGTGATGGACAGGTGTCCCCGCCAAGAGCCCTGGGACCCCCAGAGACCCTCAGAGACCCCCAGAGATGCTGAAAGACCCTGAGAGAACCCCAGAGACAACTGGGACCCACAGAGACCCCCAGGGACCAACAGAGACCCTCTGGGAAGTGACTATAAGAACCTGGAAGTACACCAGAAGTACCCAAAAATGGGTATAAACAGAACCAAAGTGACTGAAAATGGGTATACAATGGCCGGAAGTGGACCAGAAGTGACTTAGGAACCCAGAAGTAGACTAAAGTGAGTCTGAGAACCCCGAAGTGACATAAATTAGCTGGAAGTTAGTGACGGTAGGAATCGGGAAGTTGACTGGAATTGACTCTGGGAATGCAGAAGTGGACTGGAAGTGGGTCTAGAATGAGCAGAAGTGGGTTTAGGAAATTGAAAGTGGACCAGAAATGAATGCAAAGAGGGGAGGGAAGGAAGGAAGGGATGAGTCATGCTGAGACTCCTGCTGAGTCATCAGGAAATTCTGCTGAATCATCACTAGCACACACCTCGTGAGCCATCATTATACATACCCACTTAATCCTCATTATCCCAGACCTGGTGAGTCATTGAGAAACTTCTGCTGAGTCACCATTTTATACCTGCTGAGTCATCATTACCTACCAGGCATCCTTACCCACAAAGGTAGACAACTACACCTGCCAAGTCATACTCTTAGGCCAGTGAGTCGCACTTCTAAAATTGCCGAATCATGCTTCCAGACCTCCTGAGTCGTGCTTCTAAACTTGGTGAGTCATGCTTCAAACATGAACCCTAACCCGAATCCCATCCCCACCCTAACCTTGACATCAAACCTAACCTGCTGAGTCATGGCACCAGGCCACCTGAGTCATGCTTCTACCCCTAAATCTAACCCAAGGTTGCAAGGAAGGAAGGAGGGGCCCCTTGCACCTGCTGGGACTGGATGGAGGTCCTGAGGACCCCATGCACCTGCTGGAAACCAGGATGGAGCCCCTGGGGACCCAAATTGAGCTCTGGAGACCCAGATGGAGCACCGAAGAACCAGATGGAGCCATGGAAACCCAGATGAGGCTCCTAGAGACTGTATGGATCCCTGTGCACCTGCTAGAGACCCAGATGGAGCCCTAGAGACCTGGATGGAGGCCCCGGCACTTGGATGGAGGACCTGGGGACCTGGCTGGTGGCCTGGAGACCCGGATGGAGACCAGGAGATCTGTATGAAGGCCCTAGAGACTGAATGGAGCCCTGGGGACCCAGATGGGGCAATGTATACCTGCTAGAGACTAGGATGGAGCTGCTGGGGACCACCCTATCTCTCAGGACCCCTTGACAGGGCTCAGGTCTCTAAAGAGAACATGTGGGGACCAGGTAGGTGGTAATGATGAGTCAGCAGAAATTTCATGATGACTCAGAAGGTATGGTAATGATGACCCAGCAGAAATTTCATGATGACTCAGCATAAATGGATGGTGCTGACTCAGGAGCGAGGAAATGGATGCACAGGAGGAAGTGGTGGCCCTTTGTGAACTTCTGGCTGTGGGAGACCCTGAGGAAGTGTGCTCCCAGCACTGAAGGATGCAGGATCTCTGTACTTGCGAACTCCAGATAGCTGGGTCTGGGGAGAGTGCAGGGGTGACCTGCGCAGGCCCTGCTGCAGCCACCATGGGTCCTTGAGGCCAACCCATGGGTGCCACAGGGCCCCTCAGGGTCTCTCCCAGCCAGTGCTGTGCCAATCCTCCCTTCTTATCTCTGGCTCTCAACTGATTCTGGGATTTTTCCAACCCGGAGGTGGGGGCACCAGACCAGAGGTCAGGGAATGGTGGGGGGTGAGGGCCACCAGGTGCCCCGTGCACCCTGTGGGAGCCAACCCATGACCCCACCACATGGCTGTGGAGGAAGGCTGGCTGCAGGGTTTCTGGAGGCCCCAGGGCTGGGAGTGAACCCTAGTACACACGCCTGCTGGAGGGCACAGAGAATGCAGCTACTCCCCCTCAGTGTGGGGTGACCCTGGCACTTCCCTGCCAAGGGTGGAAGCAGATGCTGAGCTAGTCTTAGAGCACTGCTCTCTCCAGTCCTGTTATCCATGGGTTCTCAGTCTGGGAAGACAGGTTTCAAAGTGTTTTCAGAAGACTTGGCATCCTAAGAACTGCCGGAAACTCACAGTCAGCAGTCAGTGTCATTCTAGAGCAAAGGTGCATTCGATGTGAATAACCAGGTTTGTGTTTTGAGTCTGCAATCCTTTCAGTCTATATGTTAGGTCCCTATGTTGTTACCTGTTTCCAAGTGATTGCAAGACATTGCTGTGAAAATTAAAAAAAAAAAAAAAGAAGTGATAGGAAATAAATTGAGATATTAAATTTTGTGTTTTTTATTTTTATTTTTTGGCAAAGTTAGACAGTGAGAGAGAGACAGAAAGATCTTCCTTCCATTGGTTCACCCCCCAAATGGCTGCTACGGCCAGTGTGCAGCACTGATCCAAATCCAGCTGCCAGATACCTCCTCATGGTCTCTCATATGGGTTCAGGGCCCAGGCAGTTCGGCCATCTTCCACTGCCTTCCCAGGCCACAGCAGAGAGCTGGACTGCAAGAGGAGCAGCCAGGACTAGAACCTGGTGCCCATATAAGATGCTGGCACTACATGTGGAGGATTAACCAAGTGAGCCACGGCACTGGCCCCAATTTTGTGTTTTTCCACACCCCCTGGTCCCTCAGTCTTCCAGAGGCAGTCACAGATTTTGTTATGATTATCTGTACTTCTTACTTCTAAAGTAGGCTTTACGGACACATATTAGCCTCAGAGACAAGGAGTCTGTCACGTGGCATCTTTAAATGGTGGTTGCTCAAAGGGAGGCTTTATCATGACAAACAGACAGTGGAGAAGTAGAATTCTGATGCATGAATGGCCTCCCTAGACACAGTCTTATTCCATGTGCCTTCATAAGTCTCCATCCCCTGTGTCTCCAGCACCTCTTTTTAAAAAAGATTTATTTGAAAATTACATAGAGGGCCAGTGCCATGGCTCACTAGGCTAATCCTCTGGCTGTGGCACTGGCACTCTAGGTTCTAGTCCTGGTTGCTCCACTTCCAGTCCAGTTCTCTGCTGTGGCCCGGGAAGGCAGTGGAGGATGGCTCAACTTACTTGGACCCTGCACCCGCATGGAGACCAGGAGGGAACACCTGGCTCCTGGCTTTGGATTGCCACTATGCACTGGCCGTGGCAACCATTTGGGGTGTGAATCAATGGAAGGAAGATCTTTATCTCTCTCTCGCTGCCTAACTCTGTCCAAAAAAACCCCATGAAATTTAATATCTCAAGTTATTTCCTTATCACATAGAGGGAGAGACAGAGGCATAGAGAGACAGAAAGAGCTTCCATCCTCTGGCTCACTCCCCAATTGGTTGCAATGGCCAGGGTTGGGCCCATCTGAAGCCAGGAGTCAGGCCTTTGGAGCTTCTTCTGGGTCTCCTACGTGGGTGGCAGAGGACAAAACAGTAAGGTCATCTTCCACTGCTTTCCCAGGTCTTTGGCAGGGAGCTGGATCTGAACGGGAACAGCCAGCATACAAACCAGCACCCATATGGAATGCCAACATTATAGGTAGTGGTGTAACCCACTGCACCACAATGCCAGACCCTCCATCACATCTTTCCTTGAGTGTCCATCTGTGCCTGCATCCCAAGCCAGCTGTCAGGTCCTCCAGCCCCTCTGCATGAAGCCGTGATCTCCCATCAGTTATCTGCATCTCTACTCCGGAGTATTATCCTGCTATCCTGGAGTGACTTCATAGCCTGAGCCTTCAGCTCATGGCAGCCTTCAGATACCTCTCTGCCCTTTGCTTGAAGTCATTGTCTTCCTTGGGCTTCTAGATCCCCTATGACTTCAGCCTCGGCTTTTTTTCTTGTGTCCCCATGCTAAGTGCCTGCACCCTAAACATCTCATGTGTCTTCATCTCCTGTTCTCTTCCCAGGGTCTCCACGCACTTTGAAGGTTTGGTTATGTGGTTAACTGTTGAGGAACAATGTGGTTTTCTATGAGCTTTAGCCATTGTGAATAAAGCTGCTATATATATTTTCATGTCAGCTTTTATCAAGGCATACGTTTTCACACCAGCTCTGTAAATATATTAGAACATGTATGGTGTATGACACGGTGTTGGATTCCTAATAACATGCCAAGATGTCTGATAAAGCATCTACCCCATGATGCATTCTCACCAGGAATGAATGAGATGTCCTGCTACTCTATCCTTGAAAGCATTTTTAATGTGTGTTTTTAAGTGTAACCATCCTGATACACAGTGTATCCATCTTGTTGCTGTCTAAATGTGCTCTTCCTTTATGTACAGTACATTTCTTTTTCTCAGAATTCTCTAATATTCAGATTGGTTTATATGCTTTTTTATTTATTTGACAGATAGAGTTAGACAGTGAGAAAGAAAGAGAGAGACAGAGAGAAAGGTCTTCTTCCATTGGTGCATCCCCCAATGGCCACTATGGCTGGAACTATGCTGATCTGAAGCCAGGAGCCAGGTGCTTCCTCCTGGTCTCTGATGTGGGTGCAGAGCCCAAGCACTTGGGCCATCCTCCACTGCACTCCCAGGTCACAACAGAGAGCTGGACTGGAAGAGGAGCAACTGGGACTAGAACCCTGTGCCCATATGGGATGCCAGCACTACAAGTGGAGGATTAACCAAGTGAGCCATGGTGCCAGCCCCGTATATGTTTATTTTATTATGCATTTTACGTGTGTCTCTATGTATTCTGGCAGTATTTTTCCTGTTACTGAGTTCTCCAAGTTTTTGTTAAATTTGCATACAATTCTTTCAAGTGTGTATTTTTCTTTTTTATACGATTAATTTATTTATTTGAAAGGAACAGTTACAAAGAGGGAGACACATAGTGAGACAGAGAGACAGATCTTTCATCACTGGTTCACTCTAAAAATGACCACAATGGCTGGTTCTGTGCCAGACTGAAGCCAGAAGCCTGGAACTCCATCTGGGTCTCCCATGTGGATGACAGGGGCCCAAGCACTTGGGTCACCTTCTGCTGCTTCCCCAGACACATTAGCAGGGAGCTGGATGGGATGTGGAGTTGAACTAGTGCTCATATGGGATGCCAGTGTCACAGAGCATGGCTTAACCTGCTGTGTGACAATACCAGCCACTGTTTTGCCTTTGATAATAGGCATTCTAACTGGAGTAACTTGGTGTCTAATTGTGGTTTTGATTTGTATTTGTATTTCCCTGTTAATTAGTGATGCTGAACATTTTTCATGTACTTCTTGGCCATTTGTATGCCTTTCTTTGACAAATGAGCATTTAGATCTAATGCCAATTTTAAAATCTGTTCATTTTTCATTGAGTTTTTAAAATGTCTTAAAGGGTGTATACACCTTAATAGGTGTATATTTTCTAAATATTTTCTCCAATTTCATATTGTCTCTTTGTTATGTTGATTATTTTGTTTGCTTTGCAGAAGTTTTTTTAATTTGGTAAAATTCCAGGGCCAGTGCCATGGCTCACTTGCTGCAGTGCCGGCATTCCATATGGGCACTGGGTTCTAGTCCCAGTTGCTCCTCTTCCAGTCCAGCTCTCTGCTGCATCCCAGAATGGCAGTGGAGGATGGCCCAAGTGCTTGGGCCCTGCACCCATATGGGAGACCACAAGGAAGCACCTTGCTCCTGGCTTTGCTCCTGGCACAGCGCCAGCCATAGTGGCCATTTGGGGAGTGAACCAATGGAAGGAAGACCTTTCTCTTTGTCTCTGTCTCTCAGTGTCTATAACTCTACCTGTTAAATAAATAAAAAAGTCCATTTGACTATTTTTGCTTTTTTCTTCTAGTGCTTTGTTGTCGTATCCTTCAAATACTTACTCAATCCAATGTCCTGAAGCATTTTTTTCCTAGTACTTTCAGATCTTACATTTAAGTCTTTAAATAATTTTGAATTGAGTGTAAAATTATTTATTTGAGAGCAGATAAACAAAAAGAGAGAGCTCTCATGTTGATTGACTCCACAAATGCCCACAAAGGACAGCACTGGGCCAAACAGAAGCCAATAGTGTGGAATTCAACCCAGCTTTCCTGCATGGTGGAAGGAACCCAGTACTTGAGTTATCCCTGCTCCCTCCCAGTATCTGCATTAGCAGGAAACTGGAGTCAGGAGTCAGAGCTGGGTATCTACTAGGTACTTTGATATGAGACACTAGCATCTTAACTGACATCTTAATGCCTAGGGTAAATGAACACCTTTGAGTTCAGTTTTGTATATGATGAGAGATAAAGTTTAAATCTTCTATGTGTGAATATTCAATATTCAAAGCACCATTCATTGAAAAGACTGTCCTTTCTGCAGTGAATATTCTTAGCATTTCTGCTGAAGATCAGCTCGTAGGAGATGTTTACCTTTAGGCTCTCCAAAATTTTTTATTAATATAAAGAGAACAGATATCATGTATTTTATAAATACAATGCTAAGAAGATATCCATAGTCCCCTCACTCCCTCCATCAATCCCCACTCACCTTTCCTTTTTCTCTGTAAGTTTTGCAAAAACATAAATTCAAAAAAACATGATTTCACAATTTTCTTTTGAATCTTGGGCTTAGTGCACCACTAACCATACTATTCAACAAATAAAAAAAATCCAAAACCACAGTTTGACTAGAGTATTCACAAGGGCTAAAAACAATAATCAAATCATAAATCCATTTCATTCTTATTTATTCTTGTATCCTATATTAATCAGAACTTATCAGGGAAGAAATGACATTTATCTATCTTGAATTGCTCATTTCAATAAGCATAATGGTTTGCAGTTGCATTCATGTATTGCAAAGACAGGGTTTCATTCTTTTTTATGACTGAGCAGTATTCCATACTACTCATTTTCTTTTTCCAGACATCAGTTAATTGGTGGTCCTTTATTGCGGGTGGTGGAGAGTGGGCTCATGCCCTAAAGAACTCTCGACCCTGAAGCCCAAAGCAACAGGGTTTATAAAGGCAAAAACCACAAAATCGGGAGGGGAATTCATGGTTGCTAGGAATAGGGGGGAATACATGGTTACTGGTTACTGGTTACTGACCTAAAACCTATGTGAAACTAGTATCAATTATAATCTAGTATCAATAAGCTAGTATCAATAAGCTAGTATCAATTATAATATTGACAATACCAGTTACAATCTTAACAATTCCAATTATAATCTTGACATTAATCCAGGTATTGGTTTTAATCATACGTAGGACTTAGACAAATTACATTTTTTATCATTAACCCAGGTGTAGTCTATCCACTTCCAAGCTTGAGCGATCATGCTAGGGGGTTTCTGTGCTCTGCCAAGCGAGATGTAGTGGACTGCTATTATTCAACTGTTTTAGATCATAGTCTCAGACCAGAGTCTCATGGTGTGGGGGGGGCACCTTCCCAGAATGGAGTCTCAAGTGCTCCAAAATGGAGTCCCTACTGTCAAGGTGTTACTTCAAGATATTAACCCTTTATCAGTTATATAGTTTGCAAATATTTTCTACCACTCTTCACTTTGCTTAGTGTTTCCTTTGCAGCACAAATCTTCTAAGCTTGATGTAATCCCTTTTGTCTCTTTCTGCTTTCATTGCCTGTGCTTCTGGTGTCTTTTCCAAGAAGTCTTTCCTATGCTAATGTCTTGCAGTTTTCCCAATATTTTCCTCTAGTAATTTGTTGATATCAGGCTATAGATTTAGAGTCATGATCAGTTGTGAGTTGATTTTTGTATGGGTGTAAGTACAGGTTTTGTTTCATATGTCTGCATGTTGAGATCCAATTTTCCCAACACTATTTGTTGAAGAGACTGTCCTTTCTCCAGGGATTGATTTTAGCTCATTTGTCAAAGACTAGTTGGTTGTAGCTGCATGGATTAATTTTTTTGGTTTATATTTTGTTTCATTGGTATACATGTCTTTTTCTGTTCCAGTCCCAGGCTGTTTTGTTTGTAACTGCCCTGTAGTATGTCTTGAAATCTGGTCTTCTGATACTTCCAACTTTTTCTTGTTTAATGTTGCTTTAGTTATTTGGGGGTCTCTTGTGTTTCTACACAAATTTAAGCATTCTTTTTTTCTAGATCTGAGAAGAATGTTCTTGGAGTTTTGATTGGGGTCTCATTGAATCTATAAATCACTTTGGGTAGTATGAACATTTTGATGATATTATTTTTTCCAGTGCACAAACATGAAATATTTTTCCATTTTTGTGTGTGTTCTTCTATTTCTTCCTTTAATGTTTTGTAATTTTCATTGTGAAGATCTTACAAATTCTTAGTTAAATTTATTCCAAGGTATTTAATTTTTTAGTAGGTATTATGGTTGGTATTGTACTTACAAGTTCTCAGCCTGAATTCATCAAATACAAATATATTTAGCTTATCCAATTCCCAAAGGATTCAAAGTTCACTTTTTTGGTACATTATAAAAATTGTAAAAGGAGTTGTTAATTATCCATCCCAGATAATAATTCCTGTCAGATCCTTCATAGAAAGATACAATTATAAATGTGGATGTTAGTTATAAGTGTAGGTGTTGATGAATCTGCCATAGTTTACTGTGGTATTTTTGGTTAAATTTTAAGTCATTCCTGATTACAAACTGATGAGTATCATAACATTTGTGGCAGTGAAGTGTGCTCATAACTTACATTCCTACTTTCTCTGAATTCTGAATGGTTCAAGCTGGACATGGAAAGAAGTCAAAATGTAAGCTTTCTAGCCCACAGAGTTGTTGGTCTTGGTGCTTAGCAACAAAGATTCCTTTCCATTGCCCTAGTACATTACATTGCATCCTTACCTAGTCACTTACAGAGCACAGGTTTTTTGCTAAATTTACAGTATAAAAAAGGGCAGACAAGAACCCATGTTCTCATAGGCATCCTAGAAAAGTGCTAAATAAAGAAAAGGGGGGTTGGTAGCTCATTGCCTCTTTCATCTCTCCATTCATGCAAGTCATTCATAAATCCCACATAGAGGAACAAGTGAGCAGGGGTCAGGAGCAGTGCTCTAATGTTTAGGCATTTTACTTTGTGGTGGGGGTTGTATCCTTGTCAGCCTACATTCAAAAAAGATACTCTGTCCCAGGAAAACAAGAAGACTAGGAAAGTCAGCATACCCAAATTGTTTCTTTTAATTTTAAAGACTCTCTTGGGTCCAACTGTTGTCACTATGTTAAAAGGAATATTTAGAAGACTGTGAACATTTTGAATGTTGAGCAAGGAGTTGCTCTCCTATGACATGGGTGAATCTATTGTAAGAACAATATGCATGAGTACATTCTTATAGAATATTTCTGCAGTGGTTTTTGAGTTCTTACAGATTTGAGTTTTATAAAATGATGCCAAATCATTATATTTACTTGTTTACTCAAGAGACACAAATATTTTTCTTTAAAGTGAAGAAACAAATTGTAAATGTTGAGAAGCAATTAATTTTGGGATGTGGTAATTTGCAATAACCAGTAAGGATGGCTAATATATATATATATATATATATGTACAAATTTAAAATGCAAACCAAGAAGTGAAAAATGTTTTTGTTACTTTAAAAATGAACATTATAAATTCTCTCCTTAAACTATATTTCACTGGGTACGTGGCTCACAAGGCTAATCCTCCGCCTGCAGTGCTGGCACCCCAGGTTCTAGTCCCGGTTGCTCTTCTTCCAGTCCATCTCTCTGCTGTGGCCCAGGAGAGCAATGGAGGATGGCCCAAGTGCTTGGGCCCTGCACCCACATGGGAGATCGGGAGGCCATGGTGGCCATTTGGTGGGTGAACCAATGGAAGGAAGACCTTTCTCTCTGTCTCTCTCACTGTCTAACTCTGCCTGGCAAAAAATAAATAAATAAATAAATAAATAAATAAATAAATAAATAAATAAATTTTGCCTTGTACACTCTCAGTTCTTATTCTGAAGATGTTAAAGTGTATCACATTTTTATTGAGAAGCAAAGAAAAATGTTCCATTTTAGAATATTAATAACATACAATTTTAAATTTTGCTGAACAGTTTGTAATAGTTGAATTTGTATTTTTAGGCATAAATATGTTTTCTTCTTGATGTATTATGACAGATATATTATTTTCATGGTAGTGGAATGTATGAGGTAAATGATCCAACAGATTTGTTTTCATTAGATCAAACTTTCCATGGGGTACCTAAACTTAGAATGAGTTTGATATCACAACACTATTTACATTCTCTGTAAGAAAAATAAAGGACATTTGTCCCTAGATTTCAAATCACAGAATGAGATAGTCCAATTTATTTTTGGTTCTCAGTGAGGTATTGCTGTGTTTTATAACACCATGCTTTCATGAAAAATAGATTTTTATTCAAAAGTTCACATTTGTACCACTTTTTTTTCTGTAGGTCTAAAATTTTTCTAAAGGTCAATCTTTCTATAAAAAAGTTCATATGTGTTGCCTGATGTAATCAATTTCTTTTTTTCTAGATTTATTTTTATTTATTTGAAAGACAGAGTTATATAGAGAGGTAGAGACAGAGAGAAAAGTCTTCAATCTGCTGGTTCACTTCCCAATTGGCTGCAAAAGCCGGAGCTGAGCTGATCTGAAGCCCAGAGCCAGGAGCTTTTCTCAGGTCTCCCACACGGGTGCAGGAGCCCAAGGACTTGAGCCATCCTCTGATGCTTTCCCAGGTGCATTAGCAAGGAGCCAGATCAGAAGTGGAGCAACTGGAACTCAAACCAGCACCCATATGGGATGCTGGCACCCTAGGTTGGGGTTTTAACATGCTGTGCCCTGTAATCAATTTCTAAAGTGTATACACTGACAAGAAGAATTACACAAAGTACACTCATCTAACAAGGCATATCTTAGCTAAATTTAAAGACAATGGCTTTACCTGCTACACGTAATGCTAGCCTCAAGTATTTGCTTTGGAGCAATACTCCTCTGCAGTTTTCATAGGTTTTATCAGAAAGTATCATTTGATAGTAAATCCTTTTAGTGAATATATGAAATAGATCAAACATTGAATTTGTGAAAAAAAATGGCTGCCATTCAGATCATGCCAAGTCTAAGGCTTTGCCACTTCATGATTATATATCCTTGGGCAAACCAGTTACTTACCTCTTCATGCCTCAGTTGCATTTTCTTTAAAGTTAAAATAACAGGAGCTACCTCCATTTTTCTGGAAACATAAAATTCAGGAAACATCACCTGGTATAAAATAAATGTTAGCAATTATTATTATTATCTATTCACATTTTTCTAAATAAAGGTATTTAAATATCTGTGCCTTTATGCTTAATGTTGTAGTGTACACATTTAGATACAACTCAAAATTTATTTGAAATTATATACATTCAAGTTTTGTAAAACTTCATATTTTGCTTGACATGGTAACTCAAACTAGATTCAATTCCTTTTAATTTCTAATTCCCTGGATAATGTAACTTATTCACTCATTTGTGCTTTGTGATGATACCTGCCTCTTTGTCAAAACAGTAACTAAACTGCATCATTTTTGGTCAAAAATAAATCAATAGAGTAAATTGGTATTTAAAGAAAGGGACTATTCTTTGGCAGTAATCTTAAACTAGCACATTGATGCACTTTGGTAAATGCATTGGAGACTTGCTGATTGTGTATGTACATTTGTGAATGTATGTATGGTACATGGGTGTGTGTGTGTGTGTGTGTGTGTGCTCAATTTAAAGCTACAATAAAATTGTAGCATTATCCAAAGAAATAATTCTAGAAAATCATAGTTTGCAATGATTTTTGCTCTTTGGAGATTATGATGTTTAGATGATGCCTAAAGTTTCTGTGAATTTTTTTCAGAATTCTAGTAATATACAACACTGAAATTCATAAAGAAGGGGAAAATAGTTGGGTTCAAAGATATCATTAGACTACAGAACCAATCAGCCATAATTCAGGCCTCCAAATTAAACTACTGTATGAGAAAATTTAAGTAGTTGTATTGATGTCACATATTGTTTGCAAACAAACGTATATTTTTAAAAATTATTTATCTATTTACTTATTTATTTGAAAGCCAGAGTTACACAGAGAGAGAAGAAGAGGCAGAAAGAAGAGAGATAGGTCTTCCATCTGCTGGTTCACTCCCCAATTGGCTGCAATGACTAGAGCTGCACTGACCCAAAGCCAGGAGCCAGGAGCATCTTCTGGGTCCCCCATGCGAGTTCTGGGGCTCATGGACTTAGACCATCTTCCATTGCTTTCCCAGGCCTTAGCAGAGAGCTGGCTCAGAAATGGAGCAGCTGGGACTCAAAGCGGCATCCATTTGGGATGCTAGCACTGCCAGGCTGCAGCTTTACCCGCTATGCCACAGTGCCAACCCCAAATGTATATTAATATTACTGTATTTGGTAAACACATAACATTAGTGTTGAAAGAATAAATAATTATAAACCTCAGTGAAGGCAATTTGTCATTAGGTAACAAAACCATGCAACACATTCAATTGATTTCTAGTCTAGATATTTTTTCATAAAGAAATTTTAAACAAAATTATATTGATGCCAAAATATTCACAATAGAATGATTCCCTGAAGTGCAAACATATGGTAATCATTTACATTGGATGATTGCTTGATAAAATACATCAATAAATTTCATGTAGTCTATCATTTAATAAATCCTTTAAATTAATTGAATTAGTTTGAGGATATGCTTTGAAGAGTGTCTATAAAAAGTGTAGGGCAATAATTTATACTGACAATCATAACTTCCCCCCCACCCATAACCCTCCTATTTCCTGCTCCCTCTCACATCCCAGAATATTACAAAATTGTATGAAGGACATTTGTACAGTAAACAAATATACTGATTTCTAATGCAATATTTGAATACTTGAAGCAGGAAGGCTAAGTACTTCTTTGCCAAAATAACATGTTTTCTCCAGTGTAAAACCCATTTGCCATCCCAATACACAAAGGGATTTGGGGCAATAAGGAAAAAAGAAGTCCACACATGCAGAAATTTTAAGCAAAACAAAATAGAGAATGTATTTAGTTTCATGAAAATCACACAAGAATTAATAGTATTCCACCCATTTCCAACAAATATTTTTAACTTTAATGAATGAATGAATTTTCAGTTACATAGCAGAAAGCTTCTACCCTCTCCCATAAAAATGAAAGAGAAATTTTTTAAAAGTAAAAACTGATGAAAGAATTCTGCAATACATGTTAATGTTAAGTAGCCCAGCAGAGTTTATTTAGAAATACAAACACACACACAGAAAATAAATACATTAAAATCTTACTGAATAGTCCAGTAATAGTTCAGGATCCAATATAGTATGCAAAAGATTCTGGATTTCCCAGTCACTTTGTATAGGAAATGATGTGCTTTGCTATGTAGCATGTACCTGTAGATTCCTGAACACCTCCACTTTGCTTCTTACCCTGAGTCCCAGCAAATACAGGAACACAGCTGTTGAGTCATTCATTTTCTGGATTTGGGAATATCAAAGAATTAATGAGTATAGAAAGTTGTACAGCAGAGACCAAGAATGTCCAAGGGAAGTCACGTAAATCAATTGAACAAGTCAAACTACTATGAATGTATACTGAATGCTCTGTTTTTAATATGTCTTACTTACCTAAAAAGACATGAGGGCTATTGCTCTCTCTCTTAATACAACTAAGGAGAAGATATCACCAATGCTCGAGAAAAATGAATACACAGCAGAGCTAATACAAAATCCCAAAAATCCAAAATAGAAAAACTGGATATGCACTCTTTACACACACCCTGAAGTGACAATGAAGGAGAACAAATCTAAAATTAGAAAAAATTCTTTTTTTAAAGATTTATTTATTTATTTTAAAGTCAGAGTTGCACAGAGAGAGGCAGAGAAGAGAGAGGGGTCTTCCATCCACTGGTTCTCTCCCCAGTTGGCTGCAATGGCCAGAGTTGTGCCAATCCAAAGCCAGGAGCAAGGAGCTTCTTCCAGGTCTCCCACATGGGTGCAGGGGCCCAGGACTTGGGCCATCTTCTACTGCTTTCCCAGACTTTAGCAGAGATCTGGATCCATATGAGCTGCCAGCACTACAAGTGGTGGCTCTAACCACTATGCCACACCACTGGCCCTTAAAATTCTTGTCAAATTAAGAACATTTAACCTTTGTTTTAGAATGAATTATTAAAATATCTAAACTGGGGGAATACATAATTTCTTTCTTTAGAAATCAGAAGAGAAAAAGAACACTTCAAGCCTACTGTGACACCACACAGAAGGAATGGAGAATCATGACCTCAATTAGCCTAGGGACAGAATAAAAGGGAGGGAAATAGGAACAACAGAATTAAGATGAATAAGCTTTGACAGCTGAGAGAATCTGAATCTAAAGAAAAGACATGCAGTTAACTGAAACAATAGAGATAAGTCTGAGAGGAAAAGACAATGTTAAGACATATTAATGGGGCCAGAGCTGTGGCTTAGTAAAGTCAAAAAAAATCTAACATTTGTTTTTAAATTATATAATTAAAAAAGATTAAAAAAAAGATGTTCAATCTTAAGTCTCTACAGCATAAGATATACATCAATTTTCCCAGGTTCTATTTGTATTAATTAACAAAGTTTCATGGGTATAATCACTAGAGTGGCTCCAATAAGTCTTTTTTATAAAAATTATTTTTTTATTTTGACAGGCAGAGTGGACAGTGAGAGAGACAGAGAGAAAGGTCTTCCTTTTTCTGTTGGTTTACCCCCCAGTGGCCACTGCGGCCAGTGTGCTGCGGCCGGCACACTGCGCTGATACAAAAGCAGGAGCCAGGTGCTTCCTCCTGATCTCCTATACAGGTGCAGGGCCCAAGCACTTGGGCCATCCTCCACTGCACTCCTGGGCCATAGCAGAGAACTGGACTGGAAGAGGAGCAACTGGGACAGAATCTGGCTCTCCCAGCAGGACTAGAACTCGGTGTGCCTGCGCCGCTGGTGGAGGATTAGCCTATTGAGCCATGGCACCTGTCTCCAATAAGTCTTAACCTGGGATGCAACTGAATTTAACAAGGATACTAAAATGGAATTTTAGAAGAATTCCAAAATATGTATCAGAATAAAAATAAATACTTTACTTGGTACATCTCATTTTAACTATACTATTGTCTAAATTTCCAAATGTCAGATGTACTAAAAAAATCCCCAAAGCAGCAGAGTTGGTCCGACATGATGAGGAATAAAATAAAGAAAATGAGAATTCGCAGATCCCAGATTAAAATAACCAAGAAGGCCCAATAACAGAAAACTCAATGTCTTCATACACTAACATTTATTACCTCAGATTTATTTAACAAAAAGGTGATTATTCCAGCTACATCCCATTAGGTAGCCCAATTTTACCTGCTAAATCCATTTTAAAAAAGCACCTCATGATATATTACTAAAATCATATTGCTATATGCCATCCACCATGTCCACTGTACCTTATACTTAATGTTAACAGATCTGATGAAATCAATAGATAAATGATGTGTCTTAAGCAAGTGTGGCAAATGCATTTTGTTCCAAGTTTTTCCAAAAACCCCTCAGTCTCAGTTTGCCTTCACCTTGAAAAGACACTTCTGAGGTTTACTAATCAGTCCAGCTTCATTGGGCCTCCCTCCAATGAAAGGGGCTAAAATCCATCAAAATAAACTCTAGGCACTGTCCTTGTGCTCCCAGCAGTCATTAGGGGAGTAAATGAGCATATGGAAGACCTTTCTCTGTCTCTTCGTCTCACTGTCTGTAAGTACACCTGTCAAATACATAAATAAATAATTTATATATATACATTAATTTATATATTTATGTATATAAATATATTCAATATATAATATATTATAATTTAACATACAATATATTATATAATATATAATAATTATAAACAGATATTATATAATTTATTATTAATATTATATATAATATACATATATATTATTGAGAAGACTTCAAAAGCCAGCGTGTGGCCAGTTTGAAACCAGGAGCTTCTCCTCCGCTCTGTGTCACAGTAACCCAGGCACTTGGACCATCTTTCACGGCTTTTTCAATCCATTGGTAAGGAGCTGGATAAGAAATAATTATAGATTTATATATAAAGAATAAATTCATATATAATTATATATTTATAATAATTATATGTAATTCTATATTATGTATAGAAATATATAATATAATATATATTATAATATATAAATATATATATGATGGATCAAAATGTAGTATTCTCCATTTGGCAGAAGGGACAGACTCCAACATCTACTGTCTATGTCATTATGTCAGCATAATGCAGGAGGTAACCCCTCTACCAAATAAGAAAAGCTATTTCAGTTCAGCTGGACATCATTCTGCTGACTGTTGACCTTATTACTGTTAATCTGGATGCTTTCATTGGTTGCAATCCAGAGACCCAATTTTCCCATAGATATAAACATCAGCAAACATGAAAATTTGGTAAGAAAAGCTTAAGCTCAGAGTTATGATTAATAACTATTTTAACAAAATTTCTCAGAACCCATCTAATCCAAACCTTGGACAATTGGAAGCTGTTGTACTTGGCCCACCCATAATTGAAATGGATTCTAAATCCTTCAACTGCAAGGAGAGTATCATAGACATTAATGCTCCAAATGGATCCAGTTCCCTGCTAATGTGTCTGGAAAAGCAGCACAGGGTGACTCAAATATTGGGGCTCCTGCACCCATGTGAGAGACCTGGAAGAAGCCCCTGGCTCCTGATATCAGTCTGGCCTAGCCACAGTCACTGCAGCCATTTGAGGAGTGAACAAACCAGGAGGAAGATCCATCTCTCCCACTCTCTCTTTCTAGTGCTGCCTTTCAAATTCATAAATAGACCTTTAAGAAAGTCGATCACTTCAATAAATTTGCCATTGCTCAGTCATGATGACTTTTACTACCTTCAGTTCTTTTTCAAAAGATTTATTTATTGGAAAGACAGAAAGAGGAGCTGGTGGTTGTGGTGCAGTGGACAAAGTTGCTATCTGTTACATTGGCATCCTCTACGTGCACCAGTTCAAGTACCAGCTATTCCATTTCTGATCCAGCTCCTTACCAATGGACTGAAAAAGCAGGGAAAGATGGCCCAAGTGCCTGGGATTCTGCCACGCACATCGGAGGAAAAGCTCCTGGCTTCAACCTGGCCACACTCTGGCTATTAAAGTCATCTCAAAAATGAATTAGGTGGTGGAAGATTTCTGTCTCTCCCTCTCTCTGTAACTCTTTCAAATAAGTAATTAAATATTTTAATATGATAAAAAAGGCAGAGAGACACAGAGACAAAGAGAAAAGGAAAGAGAAGCAGAGAGGTCTCCCATCTGCTGGTTCACTTTCTATATGGCTACAACTGTGCAAGACCAGGTTCTCAAGTCCCCATTGAGGTTACAGTTCTCCAAATTAGATGACAAGAAGGAAAGAATTTGAGCTATTATCCATTGCTTCCTAGGGGTATTAACATGAAATTGGTTTGGAAGTGGAGTACCCAAAACTCAGATTAGCACTGCAATATAGGATGTGAGTATCTGTTGTGATGGCTAACAAATTGGAAATCCTAGAGGAAAAATCAACAGATTCCTGGACATACACAATATACCAAAATTGAGTCATGAAGACACATAGAAAAGCTAAACAAATCAAAAACCAAGACAGAGATTGGATGAGTAATAAAGACCCTCCCAACAAGGAAAAGTCCAGGATCAGACAGCCTCACTATTGAATTCTAAGGACTTTTAAAGAACTAATTCCAATATTTCTCAAACTATTCAACTCAATTGAAAGAGAGACAATCCTCTCAAACTCCTTCAATTAATCCTGCATCACCTTAATTCTTCAAATAGAAAAAGATACAGTGGAGAGAGAGTACTATAGAAAAATATCCCTGATGGGGGCCAGTGCTGTGGCACACTGGGTTGATCCTCCACTTATTGAGCTGGCATCCCCTATGGGTGCCAGTTCTGGTCCTGGTTGCTCCTCTTCCACTCCAGCTTTCTGCTCTGGACTGGGAGGGCAGTGGAGGATGGCCCAAGTGCCTGGGTCCCTGCACCCACTTGGGTGACCAGGGAGATGCTCCTAACTCTGGCTTCCGATTGGACCAGCACCACCTGTTGTGCCATATGGAGAATAAACAAGCAGATAAAATACTTATGTCTCTCTGCCTCTGCCTCTGCCTCTCCCTATAAGCAACTCTACCTTTCAAATAAATAATTCTTTGGAAAAAGTCAACAAACAATAAAGGCTGGTGGAGAGGGAGAGAAAAAGGTACCCTAACCCACTGTTGGTGGGAATGAAGCTAGTACAACCATTATGGAAGGCAGTATCAAAGTTCCTCAGAAATCTGAAAACAAACATACCATATGATCCTGCCATCTGACTCCTAGGAATTTATCCACATGAAATGAAATAGAATATGCATAGGCATGAGTTATCTGTACCTCATGTTTATTACAACTCAATTCACAATAGCTAACATGGAATCAACCCAGAAGTCCATGAACTGGTGACTGGAAAAAGAATATGAGCTATAAATACAGTGTAAAATACTATTCAGCCATAATTGAGAATGAAATCCTATCTTTTGTAACTAAATGGATGAACTGGAAATAAGTATGCTTCATGAAAGAAGCCAGTCCCCAAAAGACAAATACCATATGTTTTCTCTGACTGGTGGTAATTAATATATAGACAACGAAAAGTAGCATATGAGTTAATATGGCATTTTGAGATTTGAGTATTGTTCATAGCACTTTTCTGTACTCTTTGATAGAGTAAACAACATATACTCATTGATATTTCTTATACTACTTGCTGAATTCTTTATTTTGTAGAGGGTTAAAGCTTGTGATTCTAAAATAAAATCAAAGCATGCAGCTGTCAAAATTAAAAGAAAATAAAACGAGAAGGAGGGAGTTGGAAATA
Organism: Oryctolagus cuniculus; assembly: GCF_964237555.1. Classification (NCBI taxonomy): domain Eukaryota; kingdom Metazoa; phylum Chordata; class Mammalia; order Lagomorpha; family Leporidae; genus Oryctolagus; species Oryctolagus cuniculus. Next base: position 43,741 of record NW_027208280.1, read on the forward strand.
TGAGACCAAGGGAAGATAGGATAGGATGTTATCAGTTTGCTCTTCAAACTGTATATATAAATTACATGAAATTTGTTCACTTAATAAGCATTTAAAAATATAATCTTAACTCTGGAAGAAAAAGACCTGAGATCAGTGTTTTCTGGATCACCACTAATAAAATTTAGTCTTCATTTATGTCTGACCATATTTAATTTCTTATTTATTTATTTTATAAGAAAATTAACATCACCCTTCCTAACAAGTCCATCCTGCTTCATCCATATCTATCAGTTCCCACGATGCTAATAATTTCTCATGAACTTAAATCCAAATCATCTTAAAGAGATGCAATGTGGGGCTGGTGCTGTGGCATAGCAGATAAAGTTGCTGCCTGCAGTGCTGGCAAGGCATATGGGTGCCAGTTCAAGTCGTGGCTGCTCCACTTCTGAACCAGCTCTCTGCTATGGCCTGAGAAAGCAGTAGAAGGTGGCCCAAGTCCTTGGGGCCTTGCACACATGAGAGATCCGGAAGTAGCTCCTGGCTTCGGATTGACACAGACCAGCCATTGCAGCCAACTGGGAGTAAACCAGCCGATGGAAGACCTCTCTGTTTCTGTCTGTCTGTCTGTCTCTCTCTCTCTCTACCTCTCCTCTATTTGTGCAGCACTTTCAAATAAATAAATAAATCTTTAAGAAAAAAAAACCTGATTCATGTTATTATTTATGTGTTTTAGAGGCTTTCCAGATGTTGATTACATGTGCCATGAAAACCCATCAAAATGCAAATCCTATAAGAGGCAACCCTTATAGGTAAAATCCAGTGCATGTGTTGAGAAAAACTCACTAGCAATACATTTCAAAAAGCTGTGAAATATTATAAGTGGCTGTCAAAAGCTAAAAATCTGACAATGACTCATTATGTCATTTATTTATACATAATGCTGAGAAAATCAGAAGAATTTGTTAAAACTTCTGCTAAAATGCACTAGATTTATAATTTTTAAATGCATCTTTCCTAGATGTAATGCAGTCCTGTGCTACTTTAGAGTATCAGAAATTTAAAATATTGGACTGGTGCTGTGGTGGAGCAGGTTAACACCCTGGACTGAAGTGCCAGCATCCCATATGGGGGCCGGTTCAATACTCAGCTGCTCCACTTCTGATCCTGCTCTCTGCTATTGCCTGGCAAAGTAGTAGAAGATGGCCTTGGGCCTTGGGCCCCTGTACCCATCTGGGAGACCTGGAACTAGCTCCTGGCTCCTGGCTTCAGATCAGCACAGCTCTGGCAGTTGCAATCAATTAGGGAGTGAACATCAGATGGAAGACCTCTCTCTTTCTCTCTGGCTCTCCTCTCTGTAACTCGACTTGTAAATAAATAAATAAATGAATCTTTAAAACAATTAAGAAATTTAAAATGTGAAAGGTTTTTAAAAATGCATTTATTTATTGTGAGGCAGAGTGACAGATATAGAGAGGAAGAGAAAGAGAGGTCTTCTATCGACTGGTTCACCCCTAAATGGCCAGAATGGCTGGAGCTGGGCTGATCTGAAGCCAGGTGCCAGAAGCCAGGAGCCAGCAGCTTCCTCCAGGTCTCTCACATGGGTGCAGTGGCCCAAGCACTCAGGGCATATTCCACTGTTTTCCTAGGCCATTAGCAAAGAGCTGAATTGGAAATGCAGGAGCAGGGACTCAAACTGGTGCCCATGTGGGATGCTGGTGCTGCAGGTGGATGCTTAATCTACTATGCCACAGAGTGGGCCCAGGGAAAGGTTTTAGGAAAACATCTTTCATGTAGACTAGGCTGCAATATTGCAAGGTAAGGTTTAGCTCTTATTTCCACACATCAGTATTCTTCTTTTAGCAACTATAAATACTGAATATCATACATATAGACATAAATATAGGTAACTGCAGATTTTGTTGTCATTCTTTCTAATTCTCTTTTTAATGTCTGCTAATAGGCCATCTTATGGATTATTATATTGATGTTACCTGTACACAACCATCAGGCATTTCCACTGTTGAATGTGTTTATGTGTACAGGTAGTTTTGTTTGTGTGTACATGAATGCACATTTGATGGAGATAGCAGACAGTAATACTGTGAGAAATCATAACGCTGATTTTAAACTTTCTGTCCTCCGCAGAGATGGCTGTCATTGAAGTAGACCACAGGGCCCCTTTTGCTGTTGTGGACTGAAATGTGCCTCCCTAAAACTCAAACACTGAAGTGCTAACCACCAACATGACTCTACCTGAAGAAAGTACTTTTAAGTAGATCAAATGATAGATGTGTCTGTCACATCGGAGAAACGCTTCTGGAAAAATTGAGCCTATTTAAGCACCTTGATCTGATATTTTCAAGCTCTACAACTCTGAGAAGTAAAATTCCATGATTTACATCATATTCTCTGTGGTATTTTCTTAGCCAATTAATATATCCTCATTTCTTCCAGCATTTTCTGCTGTCATCTAGAAGGTCCTTGTGATAGCAGAGAAATATAGAAACTAAAAACTGTGATTTTAGATTACCAAGTATCTACTAACACAAAAAAGATATCCCAGAAGCAACCTACTACCATCCTCCAGGACCCAGAAAAAAACAGGAATGAGTCAAGATGCAGGGCAGTAGAAAAAAGTGAATAATGAAAGAACACAGCAGAAGTAAATAAGGAAAGGTTTGGTGCTGTGGTGTAGTGGGTTAAAGCCTTGACCTGCTGTGCATGCATCCCATATGTTGCTGCTAGGAGACCAGGTGTTCCACTTCCAATCCAGCTCCCTACTAATGCACCTGGGAAATTGGTGGAAGATGGACTGTGTTCTACGGTTTTGGCACCCACATGAGAGACTTGGAAGAAGCATCTGGCCTTGCAAATAAATAAATAAATCTTAAAAAAAATAGAAGCAGTGTTAGCACTGTTGGAAAAAAAGACACATAGTTCAATGGAAAAGAATAGGCATCTGAATAAACGGACTTTTCTACAGGCAACTCCTATTTAACAAAGGAAAGAAAACAAACAGGAGAAAGAAGAACCCCTTTAGCAAATGGTTTAAAGGAAAGTGATTATCCATATGTAGAAGCCTGAAAAGATACCCCAACACCTCATACACTATGTAAAAGCAACTCAAGGTGAATTAAAAGTCTAAATATAAAACCAAAAACTAAGTAAACATATGAGAAACTGTAAAACATTAGCATAGACAACAGTTTTGGGTAAGATTCCAAAAGCACAAGTAACAAAATAAAATATACAAATTTGAGCATATCAAATTAAGATACATCTTCACAACAAAGTAATCAACAGAGTGAAGATACAATGGACGGAATGGCAGGAAACATTGAAAACTCTGATTATGACAAAAGATTGATAGCCAAAACGTACTTATATAGAATTGGAAAAACTCCAAACAAGAAGCAAAATGTACAGTTCAGAAATGGGTAATGATCTGAATAGATGTTTCTCAGAAGAGGAAATCTCAATGGTCAAGACATAGATGAACATGCCCAATATCACTAGCCATTAGGGAAATGTAAATCAAAACCAATAGCAGACTCCATCTGTGGGAGAAGACAATGCTTGGGTTTTCATTAGTGCAACAAGTGGGTTTAGAGGACGCCATTTAACATTATAGTGCAGAGTCTACATGGAAGTAAGGAAACCTTAATATTTCCTAATGGGCTTGTTAAATTCTTGACCAGTGCCTATTTCCTTTGCCACAAACTTTCCAGTCTCACTACTTTCCTGCTTCTTCCTCTTCTCTGTGGCTTGTAAAAACAGTATAACTTCTATACACGGAGGATACTTTTGTTTTGTTTTATTCCTTCTGTCTCATGATGTTCCTCTAAGAAATCACAACCCTCCAAGTATTCATTCATTTATGCAGTCTGCAGTTTTCATAGGCTACTACATGGCAAAGTACTAGGTTAAAGGAAAGGTATAGGTCAGGAACTGAGCAAAGTTCACAATGATGAAGCCATTGGGGAAATGAACCTGATGGAAGACCTCTCTCTCTCTCTCTCTCTGCCTCTCCTTCTCTCTCTGTGTAACTTTGATTTTCAAATACATAAATAAATCTTTAAAAACTAAATATACTAATAACCTGGTGGCAACACCTTTCTATCAGAACATTTGAAGCACTCAAACACAGTTTGTCCCAGAAAGTCAGCCATAGTTTTCAAGGGCACATCTTCTATTCGTTTTGTGGACACCTCTGTGTGGCGTAAGGGGTACTTATTTCTTCCCTTCTTCTTTCTTACCACTCTCACAGTTATAACTTCTTTCGATGCTTCCACAGACCAGTCTCTATGAAATTGTAGAACTAATATCCTCCCATGTCAAAAATGTCATGGGTTTAAACACAGAACCCAAAATAAGACAATTAACTGACCTTCTTAATTACACAGTGTGGAAAGTAAGATTCTCAGTGGATCACTGGGTAACTGTAAAGTACTGGGCAGAGAAAAACTGTAACTTATATGTATTTATGATGCTGTAATTCTCCACTTTATGCATACTCAGATTAAAAGAGCTCCCGTTAGTGGGCAACACTGTTGCATAGTGGGTAAAGCTACTGCCTGCAGTGTCAGCATCCTATATGGGTGCCGGTTGGGATCCTGGCTGCTGCACTTCCCATCCAGCTCTCTGCTGTGGCCTGGGAAAACAGTAGAAGATGGCCCAAACCCTCATCTCCTGCACCCACCTATGAGACCTGGACAAAGCTCCTGGCTTCTGGTTTTGGATCCAAACAGCTCCAGCCATCCATCTCTGTTTCTGCCACTCGGTAACTCTGCCTTTCAAATAAATAAATAATTATTTAAAAAACAGCTTCATCCCAGAAGAAGCTCCTGGCTACTGGCTTCAGACTGGCATAGCTCCAACTGTTGCTACCAATTGGGGAGGGAACAATCGGATGGAAGATGTCTCTCACTTTCTCTCTCTCTCTCTCTCCTCACTCTGTGTAACTCTTTCAAATGAATAAATAAATCTTTAAAAAAGTAGCTCCAGTTATTGACAACACAGTAGACTTGCATTAATTTTAGTTCCCTTCTCACTTTGCAAAGGGATCAGCGTCAGGTAAAAACAGTTGAGAGCCTTGCTAACAGGAGAAGAAATCGCTGAAGACAGAAAATGAAAAGCAGCCAAATACATCATCAAAGAAAGAGAAATGGACCTCATCCAACACAAACCTTTAAAAGTGGATGCTCACAATTAATGAGTGAAACAGCTGCCCACTGAAATCTTATCTAGGGAGGGAAGATGGCCTAAGTTCTGCTTCTGTAAACTCCAGTCATAAATCTGTCCTAATAAATCTGTCCCCGGCATCTCTTCTACAAACATACTGGACCCACTGACCATTGGAAATGTGGTCCTGAAGGGTTAAAAAGTTAAAAGCCGCTACCCCCACCAACCTCCTCTGGTGAACTTTCCTGACCTCCTTAGACTTGCTCTGCATAGCCATTCTCTATAAAGTTAATTAGTCAGTAAATTACCCCAATGTGAGCATAACCTTAGTTTCACCTAAGTAAGATAGAAGAAGTCACCATATATCTCTTTGCCTCCTGGACCCCTGACCCCACCATGTGTCCCTTATCGCCATTCAGCTGCATTCCTAGGTATCATCAAGGCAGTTCCTGCAACCTTGTTATGTTTGTTGTGTGGCCCTCCCTTTTGGCAATAGGAGGCTTTTTGATACTCCCTGTATAGGCCATATGATTCTCTGAGGTCTAATCAGGCCCTTACTTGATATCCTGTACTCCCTGTATTCATAAATCAACTGGTTGTAAAATCACTTAACTTGTATCAATTGTTTACTCTATACCTCTGTCTGATCTATGCAATGATTGATTTTCTTTGTTTAAACATGTATAAAAACCCTAACCCAAGACTATTTGGGGCCACTCGCCTGTACTGGGACGGGGGCCCCGACATGTCAGATCATCAATAAACCTTACCCTTTGTTAATTGCATGAGAGAAGGTCTCTTGGAGCGTTTTGGGGGTGGCAAGAGCAATCCAACGCTAACATTTGGAGGCCCTAGCGAGACAGCTCTGCTGCCCACGGACGTCTCCAACGGACATCTCTTGGGGTAAGTAAAGGTGCCTAAAGGATAGGGACTCTGTGCACGTGCGTTTCTGTTTCTGTATCTGGTTGGGTTCAGGACTGAAGTGGTTTTGGTTTGGGCTGGTATGGTAGACGTTTGGGCTGGCAGATGTGGCTGGAAGCTACAACGCTACAGCCCTGAGGGACGCCTCAGGAGGATTGGGAGACTGAGGAAGCTCAGCGAAAACTCCCATTGGGAATTCCCGCGGTTGGGAATTTGGTGCCAGCATCTGTGTTTGTCCTTTCTCTTTCTGTTTTTTTTTTCTATTGCATAAACTGTTTTCAGACTCATGTTTTGTTTGTACTGCTGAGATTTTGGTATCTGATCAAGCTAGTTGGTCTTTTGCATTTGTTAAGGTACTTTGTTGGTTGTCTGGCTGTTTGTTGATTGTATTCTCTTGTTATTTAGCATTTGTATGGGACGCCGGGATGGCTCCCGTTTGGTAGGTTTAGAATCTGCATATGTATTGCCAGCATTGTTGCGAGGCTCTGAAGTGGTCCTGGAGTCTGCGTGACCAGTAGCTTATCTCAGATTCTTTGTAGACACTTTGTGTGGTCGTTGTGTGCTGATTTTCTACACTGTTTGTCTGTTCGTGTATATCGTGTTGACTGCTAATATGGGCCAGACTGTGTCTGCACCTTTGTCTCTAACTTTGAATCATTGGTCAGAGGTAAGCGGCCGGGCGCATGACCTCTCTTTGACAGTCAAGAAGGCGAAACTGATCAAGCTCCTTGGTCTTTTGCATTTGTTAAGGTACTTTGTTGGTTGTCTTGCTGTTTGTTGATTGCCAGCATTGTTGCGAGACTCTGAAGTGGTCCCAGAGTCTGCATTTGTAGGTTCTGAAGTGGTTCCGGAACTTGCATTCGTATTGCCAGCATCCTCACAGGGCTCTGAGTCTGTGTTGTAGGTCTTTGTGTGTTGATCTCCATCATTGTCTCTCTATTCGTGTATATTGTGCTGTCAGCCTGCGATCTGTGTCTGTGTGTCAGTGTGGTTCTTGGACCCTATCTGGGACTCTGTAGGGGGCCAGGCTCCCCACCTTGTAGGAACCAAGCCTGTTGCTCCGCAGTGCGGCGTGAGGCCGACTTTCCATTTTTGTCTTTTTTTGTTTTGTTCAGTGCCTTTTTGTGAGTCTCTTTGGTGTTTGTTTTTGGCTATTTGTATTTCCTTTCTGAAATTCAGACAATGGGACGGATTTAGACAACTCTTAGAAAGGGAGACTAACCACCCTTTGTTCTGCAGATTGGCCTACCTTTGAAGTAGGGTGGGCGCCTGAGGGCACCCTTGACATCCTGGTCTGGCAAGATCTGGTAAAAACTCCCTTTCCTGGTTAAAGCCTTTTTTACTCCCTCAGAAACAGCCTTAAAAAAGATTTTAGTTGTCCAGGACTGTCCCAGCAAAGCAGATAAAACAAACTAAGACTTCAGCCTCGACGCCGCTCTATTCTGTTTTACAGGGCGACTCTGAAGATTTGATTTTCCCTCCTCCCTACCAGCCGCCCGGCCCTGGCTGTGGGGCCGGCAGCGGGGGCCACAGGAGAGGGTACCAGAAGCAGCTCCCCAGGGGCCAGCAGATCCCTCCACTCTCCCTTCACAGGCAGCAGGGAAACCCCTGCTGTGCCATTAGCAAGTGCTGAAACCCCCTGTGTGTTCAAACAAAGCTGGCCCTTTGAGCCTCAACCTGCAGGACTCAGCTGGGGCCCAGGAATGGCAGGTGGAGGATGGGAAGGCGTGCTTCCTGACTTATTCCTCAGGATCCTAACTCCCCAAGCCATACCTGTCCCCCCAGACTGACTCCCCATGGCCAACCAAATGGGGCAAATGGATGGATCTCCTGGACTTCAGGACCCGGTAAGTCACCCTGGGGCACTCAGTACTCAGGCCCGCCTTTGTGCGGAAGGGGGGTGCTTCTGTTGCCCCTCTACCAGGGACCTGCCTGGTGTCTGCAATGGAAAAGAGCTTGTGTGTGGTGTAAATGTGTTTGTGGCTCCACGGCCCTGCAGCTACAGAGTCTAAATGGGCCATAACCTGCAGCTCCGTGTTCACCAGGCGGGCGAAGCAATCTCACTCCAGATCAGTGCCTGTTCCGGAGGTCTTTATCTCTTGTTTTGTACAACCAAGGGGGACACATTATGGGAAAATTCCATTCAGAACCAACTGTTCTAAACTGTATGATAAAAACTTTAAAAATGTTGTCTTAATTTAAAAATTCTTAACAGGTTATTCCAAAATGTAAATGGGTTTTTATCAGCTCTTTTCTGTGCTGCTGTCCCTGACTTAGCTGATAAGAGTTTCATTTGTCTTGAAGGTTTCATGTTTTTCTATTTGTAGTACTGAGACTATGTTGTTTATCTGTTTTTAATGTTTGAGTGATTACCCAACTGATCAAAAATGTACTAATTTTGGCTAAATGGTTTGACTCTGACAGCTTAAATTCTAAATCGAGTCTTCCAACTTTGGACTTCCAGTCGGATCCCTGGAACTCTCAAAGGATGAGACTCTGAATTTGTTAAAGTAACAGCTGCTTGAGTCAATTCAGATTATGTAAAATGTATTAAAATGTTATAAATGGTGTCAGACCTATGCTGTATTCATGTTTTTGCTTTCCAGCTAAAATGGTCTTATAAAAATAAGAGTAAATTCTGTGTATACAAGCCTTTATGTTGTTAACTAAAGTAAGCCAATGCAGATTGGTTCAGAAAATTGAGGTAATGCAAATACCCTTCGGTTTGCTCAGTGGCTTGCTTGCTCAGTTTTACATGTCTTTGATATGCTTTAAACTTGTTTCTTTTAATGATAAAGATCTTTTCAAAGTTGTAACCATGCACTAGTGACCCTGTTTGCTGCTCAGGAGGTGTTGTCCTTATATTACTTAAAAGCATGGAAATGTAATTTTGACTTTTTTTTTTTAATTTTTAAAATTTATTTTTATTTCTTTAAAAGGCAGAGATACAGAGATAGACAGATGGACAGAGCTGCCATCCACTGGTTCACTCCCAAATATCTGCCATAGTCCTGGATGGGCCAGGCTACAGCGAGGGGTCTGGAACTCAATCCAGGTCCCCGACATGCGTGGCAGGGACCCAAGGACTTGAGCCATCACCTGCTGCCTCCCAGGGTGTGCATTTGCAGGAAGCTGGAATCAAGAGCAAATCTTGGACTCAAACGTAGCTGCTCCAATATGGTATGTGGGCATCCCAAGCTGTGTCTTCACCACCGTGCTAACTGCCGGCCCCAAGAGCCACGTCACCTTCCCACCTATAAGCATGGGTTAGTACAAACCCATCACCACTGCACCGTCTCTCCAGGACCCAGGGTCTGCATCAAGCACAGTGTATCAATGCCACTGTAGGTCCTGAGCCTCCTGAAGGGAATGCCCAGCTTTGCCCCCATGGTCTCTCTGGGTTCTCCATCTTCCTGCATTTATTTTATTTTTTTTTATCTTTTATTTAATGAATATAAATTTCCAAAGTACGACTCATGGGTTACAATGGCTTCCCCCCCATACCGTCCCTCCCACCAACAACCCTCCCCTTTCCCACTCCCTCTCCCCTTCCATTCACATCAAGATTCATTTTCGATTATCTTTTTTTTTTAAACTTTTATTTAATGCATATAATTTTCCAAAGTACGACTTATGGATTACAATGGCTTCCCCCCCATACCGTCCCTCCCACCCACAACCCTCCCCTTTCCCACTCCCTCTCCCCTTCCATTCACATCAAGATTCATTTTCGATTATCTTAATATACAGAAGATTAGCTTAGTATACATTAAGTATGGATTTCAACAGTTTGCTCCCACACAGAAACATAAAGTGAAAAATAATAGATGATTTTTTTAAATGATGATGAAATCAGAGCAGACCTATTGTCATGTTTAATCCCAGTGAGAGTCAAGTTGGGAATTGATAATTTCTTTTTTCTTTTTTTTTTTTTTTACAGAGGATCAGTTTAGTATGCATTAAGTAAGGATTTCAACAGTTTGCACCCCCATAGAAACACAAAGTGAAATATATTGTTTGAGTACTCGTTATAGCATTAAATCTCAATGTACAGCACATTAAGGATAGAGATCCTACATGAGGAGTAAGTGCACAGTGACTCCTGTTGTTGACTTTACCAATTGACACTCCTGTCTATGGCATCAGTAATCTCCCTATGCTCCAGTCATGAGTTTCCAAGGCTATGGAAGCCCTCTGAGTTCTCTGACTCTTGTCTTGTTTAGACAAGGTCATAGTCAAAGTGGAGGTTCTCTCCTCCCTTCAGAGAAAGGTACCTCCTTCTTTGAAGACCTGTTCTTTCCACTGGGATCTCACTCACAGAGATCTTTTGCCAGAGTGTCTTGGCTTTCCATGCCTGAAATACTCTCATGAGCTTTTCAGCCAGCTCCGAATGCCTTTAGGGCTGATTCTGAGGCCAGAGTGCTATTTAGGACATCTGCCATTCTATGAGTCTGCTGAGTATCTCACTTCCCATGTTGGATCACTCTCCCCTTTATTTACTCCATCGGTCAGCTTAGTATACCTTAAGTAAGTATTTCAACAGTTTGCTCCCACACAGAAACATAAAGTGAAAAATAATAGATGATTTTTTTTTAAATGATGATGAAATCAGATCAGACCTATTGTCATGTTTAATCCCAGTGAGAGTCAAGTTGGGAATTGAAAATTTCTTTCTTTTTTTTTTTTTTTACAGAAGATCAGTTTAGTGTACATTAAGTAAAGATTTCAGTCGTTTGCACCCCCATAGAAACACAAAGTGAAATATACTGTTTGAGTACTCGTTATAGCATTAAGCCTCAGTGTACAGCACGTTAAGGACCGAGATCCTACATGAGGAGTAAGTGCACAGTGACTCCTGTTGTTGACTTTACCAATTGACACTCCTGTTTATGGCATCAGTAATCTCCCTATGCACCAGTTATGAGTTTCCAAGGCTATGGAAGCCCCTTGAGTTCTCCGATTCTTGTCTTGTTTAGACACGGTCATAGTCAAAGTGGAGGTTCTCTCCTCCCTTCAGAGAAAGGCACCATCTACAGCCAACTTATATTTGATCAAGGATCTAAAACTAATTCCTGGAGCAAGGACAGTCTATTCAATAAATGGTGCTGGGAAAACTGGATTTCCACGTGCAGAATCATGAAGCAAGACCCCTACCTTACACCTTACACAAAAATCCACTCAACGTGGATTAAAGACCTAAGTCTTCGTCCTGACACCATTAAGTTATTAGAGAACATTGGAGAAACCCTTCAAGATATTGGCACAGGCAAAGAATTTCTGGAAAAGACCCGGGAGGCACAGACAGTCAAAGCCAAAATCAACTATTGGGATTGCATCAAATTGAGAAGTTTCTGTACTGCAAAAGAAACAGTCAGGAGAGTGAAGAGACAACCGACAGAATGGGAAAAAATATTTGCAAACTAAGCAACAGATAAAGGGTTAATAACCAGAATCTACAAAGAGATCAAGAAACTCCACAAAAACAAAACCAACAACCCACTTAAGAGATGGGCCAAGGACTTCAATAGACATTTTTCAAAAGAGGAAATCCAAATGGCCAACAGGCACATGAAAAAATGTTCAAGGTCACTAGCAATCAGGGAAATGCAAATCAAAACCACAATGAGGTTTCACCTCACCCCGGTTAGAATGGCTCACATACAGAAATCTACCAACAACAGATGCTGGCGAGGATGTGGGGAAAAAGGGACACTAACCCACTGTTGGTGGGAATGCAAACTGGTCAAGCCACTATGGAAATCAGTCTGGAGATTCCTCAGAAACCTGAATATAACCCTACCATTCGACCCAGCCATCCCACTCCTTGGAATTTACCCAAAGGAGTTTAAATTGATAAAGAAAAAAGCGGTCTGCACCCTAATGTTTATTGCAGCACAATTCACAATAGCCAAGACCTGGAACCAACCTAAATGCCCATCAACGGTAGACTGGATAAAGAAATTATGGGATATGTATTCTTTAGAGTACTATACCGCAGTAAGAAACAACGAAATCCAGTCATTTGCAACAAAATGGAGGAATCTGGAACACATCATGCTGAGTGAAGTAAGCCAGTCCCAAAGGGACAAATACCATATGTTCTCCCTGATCGGTGACAACTGACTCAACACCAAAAAGGAAACCTCCTGAAGTGAAATGGACACTATGAGAAATGGTGACTTGATCAGCATAGCTCTGACTGCTAATGGACAACTTAATACATTATCCCTCATAGTATTTTTTTGGTCTGTTCTACTTAATATGACTGGTTTAATTCTGTAATTACCACACAGTTATTCTTAAGTGTTGAAAATTAACTGAAATGTGATCCCTGTTAAACATAAGAGTGGGAATAAGAGAGGGAAGAGATGTATAATTTGGGACATGCTCGGGCTGACTTGCCCCAATTGGTACAGTTGGAAACATACCAGGGGATTCCAATTCAATCCCATCAAGGTGGCATGTGCCAATGCCATCTCACTACTCCAAGTGATCAATTTCAGTTCACAATTGATCATAATGAAAGGACTAAGAGTCAAAGGGAGCACATAAACAAGTCTAGTATCTGCTAACACCAACCGATAGAATAAATAAAGGGGAGAGTGATCCAACATGGGAAGTGAGATACTCAGCAGACTCATAGAATGGCGGATGTCCTAAATAGCACTCTGGCCTCAGAATCAGCCCTAAAGGCACTCGGATCTGGCTGAAAAGCCCATGAGAGTATTTCAGGCATGGAAAGCCAAGACACTCTGGCAAAAAGATCTCTGTGAGTGAGATCCCAGTGGAAAGAACAGGTCTTCAATTTTGACTTTTATTTCAGATACTGGTATGGTATTCATTAATAACTCTGTGTCTTAAGTCATCTAGGCATCAGTACTAAGTAAAACTTGGGAGAGTGTATTATGTGTACTTTTAACATCTCAAATTCGATAAGATAGACTGTTTGAGTTTGTTAGCATGTATTCTCATAGGTTGTCCACACATGACAATTCAAGGCTATATAAAAGTAACTACGGGTGTAAAGTTTCCAAATGTGTGAACAAGTCATAAAAAGTTTTAAAATGTTTAAAAATGGTCTAAATCATAAATCTTAAAATCTGTTTTCACAAAAACTGTAATGTCTATTTTAACAGTGTCTGCTTAATCGGCTACCCTGCCATTTCTAAAATTAGGTCCTGTAAGCTCTTTTTGACTCTGTTAAATTATTCTGAATTATGTGATAATTTTGTGTACTAACTCTAATGTTCAGGGTTTTTATTTCTGGTTTATTCGACAACAAGAGACATAGAATTCATGTTCTGCCTAAGTAATTTATTGTGTAACAACCAGGCATTGCTAGTTCAAATGTAGATCAAATGGAGGTCTAGCCAAAAGGGAAAGTGTGCCAAAAGAGACTTAGAGATGACGGGAGATGGTTATGTGGCAAATGCTAGAAAACTGGGTTCCAGGAGCCCAAAAAGGCTCTAGTGTCCACAGGCTACACGGTGAAAACCCAGAAACCCAGGCCCATAACCCACTGGCTTCACGGTAAATATCTGGAGGCCAAAGGATGGCAGAGACCTCTGCCACAATTTCTCCTCTAAGTCAGGCTACGCAGTAAGCACTGGTTAAATGCTGGTTAAATCTGAAAGCCCAGGAAGTCAGGCTAGAGACCCGACTCGCTGCCTCACTTCTCCTCTTTTCTTTTCCAGAAGGGAAGTTACCACTGTTCTGCAGGACTCTCCACAGTGATATACAGTTTGATCCCCAGACCTTATGTAAGGGATGACTGGCCATTTCTATAATAATGCCTGGTCACAGTATAGAGGACCAAACAACATAGCCAGAATAAGAGGTTAAAATGTGACAGCTAGATTGATTTTTCAGTGTACGCAGCAAATGGGCAGAACTCCCCTTTTAAACCAAACTGAGAAATAGATAAAAAGTTACACTAGTAATCTCAAAGTATACAAGCAGGTCACCACAGTGAATCTTACCTAAAAGGTCATAGTTCTCATGGGCATGGTCTTAACTCACAGAAAAATACTAAGTGTCAGAATTTGCCCATGACCATAGTTTTTCTAGCTCACCCTAAAATAAAAAAAAAAAAAACTCCAAAAATCAGGGATGGGGTTGAGCACCCCCTTGACTGACATCATAGAGGCTGCCTCCTTGGTCCACTTTATTAGAGACCAGGGAAATGAGGAGAAAGCTAGCAGCAGGAGTGATGTAAGGATGGGCAACAGGCCAATCAGTGGCTGCTTTACACGGTGATCCACTGTCAAGGAAACCCAGCAAAGCCAATGCACCCCAAATGGTGCCTGTTGCATTGGGCAAGCAGCTGTTGTAACAGCGACTGCCTTCTGTCAGCTCTGCCAAGAGCACGGTCACTGGACATGGAACTGCCCTGGGTGTCGAAGGACTCCTGGTTCAGAACCACAGACCCTGTGGCCCCGAGCTAAAAAGCCTTTGGCTCTGCCCAGCTTCCAGCTCCAGCCACTGCTATTGGGGATGGCCTAGGGTCAGTAAAATGCAAGTTGCCTATTTCTATCAGCCTCCTATTCAGCTCTCCTCCTACTCCAGCCATGTAATGCAAGTCAACAGGGTGCCTCCCTTAAGGGAGATTTGCATCTCTTACAATTCTCTTAACAGCACCCCATGGATAGGTCTGGGCCTCACACACCCAGCCAGGCCTTAAAAGTCCATCCAATAGTATTAAACTTAAAAAGCCCTCCCTGCCAGTTCCAGGGGAAAGTGGTCCCCTCCACTCCTGTACTGAGACTATAGACTTGATCTATGCCAGCAGAAGGGACCCAAGAGACAACCCCTGACTAACGCAGATGAGGTTTGAGTCACAGATGGAAGCAGCTTTGTCAGACTGGACCTGCTTCTCAGGGTATGCAATAGTTATGGCATGGCACGTTAGCTATTTGTGCCATGTTCCAGGAAAAATGTTGTCTCTGGGTCAATCAGACTAGACAGGTACAAATCCAAATTCGTATTTTTCCTGGAAAAAGCCAAACAGCTCCAGGAGCAGGCAAAGCAGGGCTGGGATTTCTGGCCTGATATCTGGTCACAGAAATCCTGGCTGTTTCCTCTCCTTGGCCCAATAACTTCTGCAATCTTGATGCTTCTCTTGGCACTGTGTGTTTTTAATGCCCTTGTTTGCTTTGTCTCTAACAGACTAAAAGCTGTTAAACTCCAAATGGTCATCAGGCAAGGCTTCCAGCCCATTCCACTGGACTACCTGAACAGCCCTCTGGACCGAGCGGCACCGTCTTTCCAAGGCCACTGTTGCACACCATAAGACAGGTAGCAAGAGGAAATACCCAAACCCCCCTCGACGCCCACATGCCAGCTTCGAAGAAGTTACAGAAAACGGAACTCCATCCATAATCCCAAAGAAGAATTTTGGGTATTACCTCTTGAGGGAAAAATATTAGGCAGAAAGTCAGTTATGAGCTTATGTGTGTGTGACATAAAGGCCTAATGTGTCCAGCATATGCATCTGCACCTCAGTCATCCTGACAATGTTTCACTGGAAGCCCGGCCTTTGCATCCTGCCCTGCCCCCTTCTACCTGATAACCTGCCAGGTGGAGATCCCCACCCCTTCTGCCTGACAAATCTTCCACAACCTCCCAGATACAGCCCAGTATCTGCATTTCAGTATTGCAGAACAGGCGGGGGGTTGGATCTCATTTTCATAGAGGAGGGGGGGTTATGCGCAGCCCTTAAGGAGGAATGCTGCTTCTATGTAGACAAGACAGGGGTGGCAAGGGACAACATGGCTCAACTACGTAAACACTTAGAGGAAAGACAGTGGGACAGACTTCAGCAACAAGGATGGTTTGAGTCATGGTTCACTAAGTCTCCCTAGCTGACTACGTTATTATCAGCACTGGCAGGTCCCCTAGTTGTGCTGCTCCTAATTATTACTATAGGACCCTGTATATTAAATAGGCTTGTCACATTTCTTCGAAAGCAAGTTAAAAATGTTAAACTCATGGTAATTCGTCAACAATATGTAACACACGGGGAAGGGGAAACAGATGGTCTCTAAGATTAGAGACCCTGGCCTAAGAGGAGTGGGGAATGAAGGGTTAAAAAGTTAAAAGCTGCTACCCCCACCAACCTCCTCTGGTGAACTTTCCTGACCTCGTTAGACTTGCTCTGCATAGCCATTCTCTATAAAGTTAATTAGTCAGTAAATTACCCCAATGTGAGCATAACCTTAGTTTCACCTAAGTAAGATAGAAGAAGTCACCATATATCTCTTTGCCTCCTGGACCCCTGACCCCACCATGTGTCCCTTATCGCCATTCAGCTGCATTCCTAGGTATCATCAAGGCAGTTCCTGCAACCTTGTTATGTTTGTTGTGTGGCCCTCCCTTTTGGCAATAGGAGGCTTTTTGATACTCCCTGTATTGGCCATATGATTCTCTGAGGTCTAATCAGGCCCTTACTTGATATCCTGTACTCCCTGTATTCATAAATCAACTGGTTGTAAAATCACTTAACTTGTATCAATTGTTTACTCTATACCTCTGTCTGATCTATGCAATGATTGATTTTCTTTGTTTAAACATGTATAAAAACCCTAACCCAAGACCATTTGGGGCCACTCGCCTGTACTGGGACGGGGGCCCCGACATGTCAGATCATCAATAAACCTTACCCTTTGTTAATTGCATGAGAGAAGGTCTCTTGGAGCGTTTTGGGGGTGGCAAGAGCAATCCAACTCTAACATTCCTAAGTCATGTAGGCTGCCATTTAAAACCACCAATGCTGTAACAGCTAAGAAACTTGAATTTGATGCTCAGTTCTCAGGAAATCATTCCAGCTGAGCCTAGGGCCATTAATAGAGACTCCTTGGATCCTCCCCTGTCTCTGTGCCTGTTTGAGAGAAGGGAGTTTTCCCACCCCAGGTTTCTGTAACAGCTTCAAATTCCACATTGGAAAAGTCTGATAATTAATACTTGAGAGGGATCAATGCGCAAAGCAGCTATTCACGCTTCACACTGCTCCCCACCAGGAAGATGAGGTGCAGGATGAGAGCAGTGGGGCAGATCCTAGTCAGATCCTCCTTCCCACCCCTCTGCTGCCCCAGGCTCCCTGCTGAAGGCCATACAGCCCCACCCTACAGGAACCAACAGCCCAGGAAACATCAAGAGGCCCAGCCCAACTGCATTCTGAGACCACCCACAGTGGGAACCCAGCTTATTTAACTGTGGAGAGTGGGAGTCTTTCTGCCTTCCTTCTCTGCATGTGCAGGTTCCCAGAACGCTGCCCTCTCTCTCCTGTAACCACTAAATAAAGCACATTAGGGACAGTTTGGGTGAGGTTCTGCAGGAGAGAGTCCAGGCACTGGGAGCCTGGGAAGCAGAGGTGGGAGACAGAACAGCTCAGGTCCCAGCCCTGACCTCGGGGGAAACTGCCAAGATCTCTGGTGCCCTGGCACCCACCCTTCTCCCACACGTGTTGCCGCCCCTTCCTGCATTCCAAACCTGCAGCAGAAAGTCCCAGAGCAGGTACACTTTCTTCCAGAAACACGGGGAGCAAAGCAGGGAGTGTGGGGAACAGAGTCCCTGGTAACTGGGACCCACAGGTGGACAGTGAAGAGGGAAGAACCAGCAGGAGGCAGGCTCGGGTGAGCACTCGGAAACTGCCTGGGATTGCACGTGCAGAGCAGGAGATGCAGTAAATGCCAGAGAAGGAGCAGCACAGCCCCCAGGGCTGACCCTGATCAGGGAATGAACTCCCTCTGGTCCAACTCAGAGCCCCAGGGACTGGCTGTAGCAGGCGAATGGGCACAGCCATTCAGAAGGCAGAATATGTTGGAGCCCCTGGGAACTCAGGGAAACTGAGTCCAGGCCGCAACATCCATAGAGACACCAGCTGGCCCTCCCCAAAGGCTGCAGTCAGGGGTGGGTGCCCACAACCAGAGGGCCTTTGCTTTTATTCAGTCCCTCCTTCCTTTCCTTCCCAACCCAAAATCTCAGGGATCAGTTGCTGTTCTTCCTTTCCTGAATCAAATCTGAAAGAGTGACACTCACTGCTGCTAACTGACCCCAAATCCTGGCTCCCTCATAACCTCTGTCTCTTCCAGAAAAATCTTATTTACTACTTTGGCCCTAGAAATCATAAATGACTATGATAGAATGTAACTTTTAACAGAGGTGTAGAAGGCATGGTTTAATATCCAGTTTTGAGAATACAATTTTCATTTGTGTTTTATTGATGTTTATAGTTCTTTTAAGATTTATTTATTTATTTGGAAGTCAGAGTTACAGAGAAGGAGAGGCAGAGAGAGAGAGAGAGAGGTGTTTTCCATCTGCTGGTTCACTCCCCAATTGGCAGCAGCACCACAGTACTGACCCCTTATAGTTCTTTTCAAATCATTTTACACTGTCTTTTTATTCATCTATTACAGAGACAGAAGAATGGACACAGAGCTAACATAGCTGAGTATTCAAGGAGACAGGTTAAGGGGTTAAATGCCTCATATCATATCATTTATACCTTAGATTAATTCTGGGGACAGTATTATCTGGAATTTACAAAGTAGAAACTGAATGGAAAGAGCTTAGAAAAGCATGGTGTTTTTTAATATCATTAAAAAGTCTAACATAAAGGCTAATCAAGGGGCCAGCACTGTGGCATAGCAGGTAAAGCTACTGCCAGCATGGACATTCCATATGGGTGGAAGTTGAGTCCTGGCTACTCTTCATTTGATCCAACTCTCTGCTATGGCCAGGGAAAGTGGTGGAAGATGGCCCAAGTCCTTGGGCAGCTGCACCTGTGTGGGAGACCCAGAAGAAGTTCCTGGCTGCTGGCATTGGAGCAGTACAGCTCCAGCCATTGTGACCAATTGGTGAGTGAACCAAAAGATGGAAGATCTCTCTCTCTCTCTCTCTCTCTCTCTCTCTCTCTCTCCCCTTCCTCTCTGTGTAACTGTGACTTTCAAATAAATAAATAAATCTTTTTTAGAGAGCCAATCAACATATAACACTAGCTTAAAAATCTTTCTTTTCTCTTGGGTCTCAGTTTTTAAAATCTGATTTATCAAATGGAAAAATGTGAGAGAGATGAAGTTTACCTACAAAGGTAATTTACTATAGTTATTTACTGTAATAATTTACTGTAATGATGTACTGTAATGTACTGTAATAGTTTACTGTAAAGAACCACATAGGATTATAACTTGTCTAGAAAACAAAGGAGATTCAAAGTTGCTATTTTTCATGGTTATTTGTTCTTATTTTTAATATCAAGATAGTATATAAATATTATGCACTCCTAGGTATTTGTGTGTTGTTTGATATGTTTTATTTTTTAATCAGAAATTCAAAGAGATAACTGGGTAACATGGAGTTCTGTGTTTCTGATTACTTCTCTCAATTAGAGATCATGGGATTAGAGTTGGTGCTAGATTAAGAATGCTTCAATCTTTATCCACTGGCTTCACACCAGCATTTACTATGTTAAACAATATTCTTTGGGTAGATGGCTCTTTCTTGTCAGACTGTAAACTTCATGGGGTCTAGAAACATATTTGCTTTGACACTAAAACTCAGCATTTGACAGTCAGTCTTTTAGTTGAATAAATACGTGATATACAAAATAAATATTTCTGCCCCTCAAGAACTGCCTAAGAGAGAAGAAAATAGAAATCAATTTGATGACTCTCAGTATTAGGTGAATATATAATTTGTCGTTCTGAAATAAGCTTGGTCATAAAAAGGGCATATGAATAATAACACAGAGTTGAAGTGTATGAACACCTAGGGCCAGCGGGTTAAATGTTCACCCTAGCTATGTAAGGCATTCCATGTCAATAGGAGAGGAAGGAGGAAGAGGGGAGGGAGTGTAGGTGGGAAAGTGGTTACGGTGGGAAGAATCACCATGCTCATTACTTAGCAGCAAAGAGAGAATCTGTGATCATTTGTTGCTTAAGAAAGGGTGATAGGCATTATTTAATTATAATGCAGGCATCACTGTTCTCCTGTCTCTGAAATAGGAAGTCTATAACTCAGAATTCCTTGCTGTTTCATCAAAAACAATTCAAAACAAAAACCTAATTAAGCATAAGAGGAAGTTACGCATTAGAAGTCTATTCCAATCTCTAGGAGGTTCAGGGGTTGGAAAATTCATCCAAAATCTTGCTGAAAAATGTCCCATACATTTTCCATGACCACTATCCATCAGCATAAGCTCTTTTAAAAAAAAGAAAGATTTATTTATTTGAAAGTCAGAGTTACACAGAAAGAGGAGAGGCAGAGAGAGAGAGAGAGAGAGAGAGAATCTTCCATCTGCTGGTTTACTCCCCAATTGGATGCAATGGCCAGAGCTGAGCTGATCCAAAGCCAGGAGTTAGGAGCTTCTTCCAGGTCTCCCATGTGGGTTCAGGAGTCCAAGGATGTGGGCAATCTTCTAATGCTGTCTCAGGCCATAGCACAGCTGGATCAGAAATGGAGCAGCGGGACTTGAACCAGTGACCATATGGGATGCTGGCACTGCAGGCGGCAGCCTTACCTGCTACACCACAGCACCAGCCCCCATAAGCCCTATCTTCTGCAGAACCAGCACCCCAGACACCAGCCACCACATGGCATCCCATGGCACACTCAACCCTGGCAATGTTCTGCAGCTCTTGCTCCTCTCCACTTTCACTGAAAGAATCTGCAACTCCTTGTTTTCATGCAAGTAATTCTGATTCAGATGATGCCCCTGACACAATTGGCTGGCAAGTGCCATGGCATGTGTCCACGGCCTAGCTAAATGCAAAGCTGGAACATTTTAAACTTTTCACTGCCATGGTGAGACACGGACTCCATCTAATGAAGTAGGGGATTTTTCAGGGAGTCTAGAGAATCAAATATGACAAAATGACAAATCTTAACCAAAGAGTGCCATGGTACAGATGAAGAGAACCCAAAATGTATTTTTCTATCTTTTCTTTTCTGAGTTAAGTGCCTAAAAACAAAGCCAATGAGGGTTAAACAGACCCATTCTGAAAATTCCTTAACATCTTCATTTTCATCCAAATTAATATATTACTTGAAGAAAATAAATTTTACATAAATGAAAATGCAGTACCACAAACAAGTGTACAGAACATAGGCCCTCAGTTAGCTTCAAACCATCTGGGTCCATTAATGTGTTCTTCCGGAACCCAAGCTGCAGTACAATAAAACCACAGCCTCTGACATTCCTCCTCCACCCTGATGGATCTTGGGTTTTCCTCCCACCTCCCCTCTCCTGTGAATACATCAGTAGCAGGATAAATGGAATCCAAAGATACGATGATGTTATTTAACATGGAATAAACATAGTGTTTTAGTCAGTACAATCCTCAATACTACAATAATAATTCCGAGTTCACTGATTATGAAAGTAAGTATATGAAATCTATTCCTAAGTAATCACACCATCGAGAGCTGAATGTAGACTTTCAGAGGGAAAGAAACAGAGAATTGTGTAGAGATGTGTATCTCTATAATACAGATTTACCGCTGTACTTTATAGACAGTACACCATGTTTGTATTTTTTTTTTTTTTTTGCAGTCTGGCATAGTTTATTACATCCAGCTTGTCACTTTGGAAATTTTATGATTAGACACTAATATACAACAAATTTTGAATCCTTACAGATAATATAGAGCACCCTAGGCCCTCCCAAGGGCAGAAAACAGACCAAGAGCTCATAGACTAGCTGCAACTGCAAGAAGCAGATGAAGATATCATCAGAAAGATACATATTCCTGCAGTGTGGCTGCTGAGCAGTTCTGTCCTTATGGATCTCATCTCTGTTTCAGATCGTTAAAGAAAGTTACATGCTTTCTGACATTTCTAAAGATTTCAATAATGAGAATCTAAGATATCTTCACTACGTTAAGAGCCTCAGAACAGCCCAAAGACTTGGGCCATCTTCTACTGCTTTCCCAGGCCATAGCAGAGAGCTGGATCAGAAGAGGAGCAGCTGGGACTAGAACCGGAGCCCATATGGGATGCTGGCACTTCAGGCCAGTGCTTTAACCTACTGTGCCACAGCACTGGCCACAACATAGTATTTCTAATAGAAGAGATGGTTAAGTCATTAACTCCTCTAAAATACAAGTTAAGTATTAGTTTTGAAACTCTGATTCAACCATGAGAAAAACAAAAGGTTAATTTTCTCTCTTTGCTTCTGGGTATGTAAATTTTCTTCTAAGAAATTAATCATGACTTTTACATCTCAGACCCTATTATGAGGAAGTAGAGAATATTGTGGGGTCATACACTCATTTTATCAAAGGAACATTTCTCCAATTAAAGAAATCATTATGGGCATCCCATATGGGCACTGGTTTGAGTCCTTGCTGCTCCACTTCTGATCCAGCTCCTTGCTATGGCCTGGGAAAGCAGTAGAAAATGTCCCAAGTGCTTGGGCCCATGCACATGCATGGGAGGCCAGAGCTATGGCCCAGCAGATTAACACCCTGGCCTGAAGCACTGGCATCCCATAAGGGTGCTGGTTCAAGACCAGGCTGCTCCACTTGTGATCAAGCTTTCAGCTTATGGCCTGGGAAAGCAGTAGGAGATGGCCCAAGTCCTTGGGCCCCTGCCTAAGTGGGAGATGTGGAAGAAGCTCCTCGTTCCTGGCTTCAGATCAGTGCAGCTCCAGCCATTACAACCAGTTGGGGAGTAAACCATCAGATGGAAGACTTCCCTCCCTCCCTCCCTCTCACTCTCTCTCTCTCTCTGTGTGTGTGTGTGTGTGTGTGTGTAACTCTTTCAAAGAAATAAGCAAATCTTTAAAAAAAAAAGCCAGGAGTCAGGGAAATTTCATCCAGGTCCCTTGCTTGGGTGCAGGACCCAAGGATTTGTACCATATTCTGCTGCTTTCCCAGGTATGTTAGCAGGGAGCTGGATCAGAAGTAGAACATGCAATTGGTGCCCATAGAGGATGCTAGTGCTGCAGCTGTTGGTATAACCCATTTTGCCACAGTGCTGGCACCATAACAATTTATAATTCCTAGTAATTAACAGGGAAGAAAGAAGTATGGCGGGATACCATTTTTTTAGAAAAAATTATTTTATTTATTTGAAAAAGTTATATAGATAGGGACAGAGAGAGAGAGAGAGAGAGAGAGAGAGAGAGAATCTTCTGTCTGCTGGTTCACTGCCCAAATGGCCACAATGGACAGAGCTGAGCTGATCTGAAGCCAGGAGCCAGGAGCTTCTTCTGGGTCTCCCACATGAGCAAAATGGTCCTTGGGCCATCCTCTACTGTTTTCCCAGGTGCATTAGCAAGAGGGTGGACTGGAGGTGGAGCAGCCAGAACTCTACCAGCACTCATATGGGATGCCTGTATTTCAGGCCAGGGCTTTAACCTGATGTGCCACAGTGCTGGCTCCAACAGGTGACCTTTTACTCTCAATAATCTCTTCTTGGTATTGGCAGCAGTTTGTAATTTTTTGTTTATTTGCCTTCTTCTTAATCTATATTTTTAAAAAATTACAAAAGGTTCCAGCACCCTGAGAACCTCCATCACAAGGGCATACAATCAGATGTTTGTCCAGAAAAGGGTGGTGTAGATGCAACGTGGAAAATGCAAGGTGAGTTGATTCATCTTTCTCAGGCTGTGGTTTCCATGGGCAACTTTTACAACCAACTGCCATATTTGTTCCTCTTCCACAGAGTGGAAAACATGTTAAGTCATCCTATTTAGCCAAAAGCCAGTGGCAGCACTTAAACATGTCATCAATCTAGGGCCAGCATTGCAGTACAAAGAGGTAAGTTGCCAACTGCAACAGCAGCATGCCTTATGGCACTGCTTTGAGACTCACCTCCTTCACTTCTCATCCAGCTCTTTGCTTGGGAAAGCAGCAAAGATTGCCCAAGAGTTTGGGCTCCTGCACCCACATGGGGGAGTGGGACAGAGTTCCAGGGTCCTGGCTTCAGCCTGGCTCAGCCCCAGCTTTTGTGGCCATCCAGAAGTGAGCCAGCAGATGAAAGATAGATCTCTCTCTCTCTCTCTCTTCCTTTTACCTAAACATACATTACATACATAAATGAAGATGCATCAATATAGCAACTTGTTGAGGAAAAGTCTTCTGATTATTGCAGGTATTATCTCAATGCAGAAAAATCTTCAGACACAAAAATTATAAACTGATTTATATTTATATTTCTCAACCACATACTTTTCAGAAAAAATTGTCTGCCACTCAGCATCAGGTATCAGTCTGAAAGCATTCATTAAAAAATCAAGTAATTTTACTAAACATAAAAACCTCTAGTATAGACTGCATATAAACCAGTGGCTTCCATGGGTATACACAGATTGATTTTTGTTAATTTACAGGGATCACTGCACTTCCCTGGCACGGAGCTGTCTGAAGAGTTTAAACACTGATGGGTGTGGCATTATTTCTGATATTTGCTTATTATCCAGAGTGCATTTATTCAATATCTATCATGAACTCCACACTCTATAAATCTATTTCAAATATGTAGATATTTAATGGTACTTACACATTTACAAACTGAGCCAATCCTCCTAACTTCTCTCTGGAATAGCTATGCCTTTGACATTGCCTTTTTTCACACATATGGAAATGCATAATATGCTTCTGTATGGTACTTCAGAATTTATAAAAGGCTTTTCAGGTTAGATTTACATAACATCATGTGAAAGTGGCCAAAGGACACAGTCTTCTCATTACAGAGGGGAGAGGTATGAAGTGACTCTCTGAACAGTTACTGAGATTCTATCAGTCAGGTTCAGAATCTTACTAGGTATCAGCTACACATCTAGATTTTTTTCCCTACTGTCTCTTTGTCAGAATTCCCAGCCTATGAGTGAACTTCAGTCTGAATGAATGCTAATATTCAAGGTTCTAAGTGAAAAAATTACTGAGGTTTGTATTGGTGAGGAAAGCATGTGTCTAAATGTTACTTGTATTTAATAATAAGTATTGAATCACATGAAACTGAATATAAGATTATGCAAATTTTTAAGATGAAGAGCATATATTTAAAATCACATTCTTACATTTTGCAAACGTGTTGAAACACCTTACTGGAGCATGTGTTTGGCATAGTGGTAAAGCCTTCCACATCCCAGTCAGAATTCTCAGGGCTCAAGCCCTAGCCCTGCTTCTGCTTCTGGCTTCCTGCTAACAGAACCCTGGGAGGCAGCAGCTGATGGCTCAAGTACTTGAGTCCCTGCCACCTGTGTGGGGGACCCACACTGAGTTCCTGGCTTCAGCCTGACCCAGCTCTGGTTGGTGCAGACATTTGAGGAATGAGCAGTAAATGGAAGGGCTCTCTCTGCCTTGCAAATAAACAAAAATAAATATACAGACATTTACTTAAGGTGTCTTGCTCACATCTAAATGATTTCCCTTTTCACAGTAAAATGCCTTACTGTCCTCTTTAGTAACAATGCATGTTTTGCTCTCCATGTCCACTCCTGAGCTCCAAGTACCGACGCTCACCCTAGCAAACTGACTGGTTCCAATGTTCAAGTACTCATCTCCCATTCTCTTTTGGTGGGTCTACCGGAATGAAAGGAGAGTATCTACAGTAATTAATATCTTACTGTTGCTC
Organism: Oryctolagus cuniculus; assembly: GCF_964237555.1. Classification (NCBI taxonomy): domain Eukaryota; kingdom Metazoa; phylum Chordata; class Mammalia; order Lagomorpha; family Leporidae; genus Oryctolagus; species Oryctolagus cuniculus. The sequence continues at coordinate 69,401 of NW_027208280.1, forward strand.
TTGCTGTCCACCTGCAGGCCTCAAGGATGACCACCTGAATACACATTGTGAAGTTCTGGACGTAGTTTCCAAACTTCAGTCACTTTGCAGCGGAGGGACTCTGTCCTCGTCAATCACCTGAAAGCCTGCAGGAGTAGGGAGAAGCTGTGTTTGAAGAATTCACAAATACAGTGCATTGAAGCCAACCACTACCACCCCCACCACACCCCTAATTCAGGGTTCTGGCAAATCCCAAATCAGGAGTTTGGAACCAGGAGTGGTTCAGGAGGTGACCTCGACTCCTTACTCTGAACAGCTCCAAAGTGCCTGGTGCACCCAGTGGGAGCTCAGCACCTCGACCTCCCACCCTCCTGCCCTTGCCACCAGGATGCCCGGCTCCCAGAGCCTCCAGGAGGCCTGCAGCAGACCCGCAGGTCCAGGTGACTGGGATGTGCGTCTAGAACTAACCCAAAATACAGGCCCAGCTCAAGTGTCACCTCCCCCACAAAGTCACTGTCTCCTACTCCCTCCTGGAAGGCTGCAGGCCAGCACCCGGCACCGGGAGTCATGGCATTTGGGGTTTACCCGCTCTCCCACGAAGGAAGATGCCCCCGTGGGAACCCTACTCCACCTGTGGGCAGGGCTGGGGAAGGAAGGGCCGAGCCAGCCTCCACCCTAGGACTGCAGCCTGGGAAAGTCCAAGGCCCCGGTGCCCTTGCCAGGCATAGGGTCTCTCTAAGTGTACTCTGAGCCAGGGCCTCAGCCATCAGCAGCTCTCTTGCTTCCAGAATCTGCTGCAGGGCAGTTCAGGCTCAGTCCAGCAGGGGGCCTCAGGACAATCTTTGCTGCCCTGAGGCAGGACCAGTGCTGCAAGACCCGCCCCATGCCAGGCTGGCTATAAAGTCGGTGGTCATTGGTGGGCAGCTGGTAGTTGCAGTGTGTGCGCGTGACATGGGTGGTGTTAGGTTCTTGGCCGTCCCATTTCGTGCCTTGGGGCTAAAATGCTGACGGTGGCCCCTGAGTCAGGAGGGTCAGGAGAAGAAGAGACAGACCTGGTGAGTGCGACTGCTCACCTCTCCTGCCAGCCCTGCTGGCTGAGGCTTGCAGCACGTGCTGCACTTGGGGAAGTAATGAAGGCCAACTCTCAGCAGGAAAACCAAGTGCACGGTGCTGATTTACTCACTGACACAGCATCTGTGTGGTCTGCATGGGCAGACAGGGGGAAGGGTTTGGTAGAAGGGTGCTGGAGGTGCACTGGGCCCTCGTGCAGCTGCCTGCTGTAGGCATCCAGGGCAGCAGAGTCCTGCGGGGTCCCTAGGGATCCTGGCCATGCTGTGCCTTCCATCATCCACCCTCCTGCACTGCTGTTGGTGGCAGTGCTTCTGTGGTTGGTATCTCATTGGAGTCCATGGTCATTTTCTCATGGTGGGCTGATCTCACACCGTGACAATCATGGGACAAATCACTGTTCTGCGGCATCTGCCTCCCAGGAGCATTGCAGGTGGACAGGGGGAAATGGGTGACGGGTGGCACCTCCTGTGCATGGTCTCTGTCCCATCCTGGACCGAAAGTGGAAAGGGAAGGAGAGGAGCTGGCTCAAAGCAGTCCCGCTGCGGGTTCCATCAGGTGCAAAATGTCTCCCAATTGTGATTAACCTTGCAGGGAAATTGTCTCCTTTTGTGGGCCAGAGACAGCATCTGCTTTATTAGCTGTGCAGTGTATTGATAATTAAAATTTGGGTATCCCTATCTGTAGTCCTCACAGCGTAGTTACATTCTGAGGAACTGATGAAACTGCTCAGTACTTCGGGGCTGAGTGTAATATTATATGGGCAAGCCTGTTGTTGGCTTTTGGTTTATAGCTGTTGGGTGACTTTATTTGGTAAAAATGCATTCAGGCTCAGTAGTGTATTCAAGGATGACCACTTAGTGAATTGTCTTTTTTTTTTTTTTTTTTTTTTTGTAAGAATAAGAGTATTGAAGACTGGGTTGAGCTACCTATGGCAAAACTCCACCATTCCTGGGAAGGCCACAATTGGCAAGAAAAGCAGGTAGCAAGCTTTCATCAAGTAAGTTGAGATTCCTGTGTTTGCAATCTGAAGAGCTCACTGCTGAGCTGGGAGGGGGACTGCTCTGAGCACAACTCATTAGAGAACTGCTCTTGCAGACCTTCCCTGAAGGAGGCACTGTTGTGGTCAGAAGCATTCCAGGAGCTGCTGGCCAGCAATTGTGAATTAGGCTTGAATTGAATCCACTGCAAGTATCACAAGAGTGCAGAAAGGCTGTGTCCTCAAATGAGCAGCTCACCAAGGAGAATTCGACTTAACCTAGAAGGTCTGTTTATCTCCGCTTATTTCGCAGCATATTCACACCAGGTGGGGAAGATAAATCAGCCTTCAGCTCTGCAATGGCAGTGCTCTTGGTTGAGGCTGAGGATGCTTTTCATTGCATGCAGTGTTTGCAAGAGACTTAGTTCCCTGAGGATTTATGCCTCTCCTGTAAATACATTTTTGGCACTAAAACAAACTGAAGTATTTCTGTTTTAGTAGTATGGAACTAATGAAGTATTTTGCCTACAGGCATCTTTGTTTTAAAAGCTAAATCACAGGATTACAGGATTGAGTAAAAACAAAAGAATAGCTAATCCTAGTACTAGAAAAGCACAAGGGATTATTTGATCATTAGCTTCCTCATATTCCTCATGTTTCTTTTTATTTTTCTACCTGCTCTTCCCTACCTACAGATGGACTGGCTGTATTGGAGGCTTTTCTAAAAACTGAATTCTGTGAAGAAAATATACGCTACTGGCTAGCTTGTGAAAATCCAAAAAAGATCCACCCACCCCAGAAGCTATCCTTATATCCAAGATAAATATATACACTCTGCTTAGAAAAAGGCCCAAAAGAGGTTAGACACAATTCCTCACTTCAGCATAAAGTGTACACTCTTGACATCAAGATGCAGCAAAAGAAGTAAAGACATAAGACTAAAGCAAGGGCCAGGGAATCTGAAAAGCTTCCTCTCCTGGTGCCCTGTCTTTCAAATACGTCTCCTCAGACCTGGCAGGTGGAGCTCATCACACATTACAGCTTCTGATTTTCACTTTCAAAGAACAGAGCCCCCTTCTCTAACAAAGGATAATGAGTGATCTTTGTTTCAGATGAACATGCTTTCAAACCAAAACTCTTATTATCCAAAATATAAAAGAAGCTATGACTTCCAGCTTTACAACTGCCTGGAAAAGGGTGTATTGCTTGATGGAGAATAACTTTCTGAAGTTGTATTTTTTTGCAAGGCAGAGTTACAGAGAGAAAAAGAGAGGGAAAGACAGCGGTCCATCTGCTGGCTCACTCCCTAAATGGCCACAATGGCCAGGGCTGGGCCAGGCTGAAGCCAGCAGCTTCCTCCAGGTCTCCCATGTGGGGGCAGAGGACCAAGCGCTTGGGCCATTCTCTGCTGCTTTACCCAGCAAGTTGTTGTGGAAGAAGAAGAGCAGCTGGGAGTCAAACCGGCATCCATGTGGGTTGTTAGTGCTGCAGGCAGCAGTGTAACTTGCTATGCCACAACACCAGCCCCCAGAAAGAACTCTTATTCCTGGTCTTTCTTTTGAGTCAGAATGCTCCCAGACTTGTGTTGAAAACCACAGATCACCACAGAACCCCATGAGAAGAAAAAGGAGCCCCAGAGTAGAGGACATGTTCTGTTTCCTAAGGCAGAAGTTTTTGACTGCCAGAGATGAACATTCAGTTCAGCCTGGGTGTTTGGGAAATATACCTCGCAACTGGGGATTCCAGTTCAGGTAGTAAATCAGGAAGCTGGTGACTGTCCAGGAGATGCCTGTATGAGAACAGCTTCCACCACCGTGAAGACACAGGCAGGAAATACGTGGTCTGAGTGGGGTGGGTCTCACTGGAAAAGCAGGACTCTGAGATGGAAGATAATGCAATGGAATGCTGTTGTTCCAGACTCACTTAAAATCAATAGGTCTGGGATTCTGTGGCCTTAGCTACCTAGCTCTACATCTTTCCTTAAATCCATCCATGTTGCCGCATGGTTTTAGTTCTTGGTTTTAAGTCCAAACTAATGTAACATGTTTATTATGTAGAATCATCCATTCTATTGTTGTGTATTGCTGAAGCTGAAGTGATGTTTGAATTGTTAAGTGGTATATAAAATAGTGAGTGCTCATGTGTAGAAAACCACAGTGGCTGTTCCAAGTGCCAAACACTCTTGAAGGCAGTTAAGCTTTGAAGTGGTCTTTGAATATTTGAATACATTTATTTTGATAACTAATATCATTGAATACTCAGAGTCCAGGTGTGAGTTGATTTGATTTTGGTAACTGGAAATATGACCAACATAAGATCTTTGTAGTAGAGAAGAAGCATGCATTACTGAATCTGTGCAGGGAGAACTGACAGCCCCCAGAGCTGAGATGAGGGTGGCAAGGAAGATGCTCTTTTCTAAACCTAAGTCACAGCACATCTTTAGAATGACCCAGGGTTAAAATTACTAATAGAATCTTTAATTAAACATTAAGTTCTTTGATGAGAATAGAACATTGACCTAAATCCCTTCTTGAGGATTAAGAACCAGCTAAATAGGAGGCTGCGGTGGTGACCTCGAAGGGGTTGGAGCCTGGGGTCAGGGGTCGTGGGTCCCAATGGCTGGTCCAGAATCATCACGGGCTCCCTGGGTCGTGGGCCGGCACCATGGCTCGGGGCTCCAGAGGTCGGGGGAAGCCTGCTGGGCCCCTTCTTGCTTCCTTCTTTGGGCAGAAGTCAGGGATCACAAAGTGACCTAAAGTGACCAGTTTGGTGCCAAAATCCCTGAGGCACCACTGGAGCCTGGGCCAGGCCTGCAGGCAGGGCAGAAGCAGAGGGGAGACACCGGGACCTGGGGGCCAAGGCTGCAGGTGTTCCTGTTGGCCCCCAGGCACCCGCGGGGCCTCAGCCTCTCTCACAACAGAAACGCGCATGCACCTCAGACCATCTTTACCCCTAATTCCACTTTAAAGAAATGTTTATTGAGGACGGCACCATGGCATGGGGGTGCAACCACAGCCTGCATGGCCCGCATCATGGGCACCAGTTCCATTCCCTGACGCCCTACTTCCTCTCCCACTCCAGCCAACGAGTGCAGTGGTGATGGACAGGTGCTTGGACCCCACAGGACATGGGAGATGGGAGGGGGCTCATGGGCCTTCAGCCTCACCCAAACATTTGGGAATCAAACCAGCAGATCGAAGACCCCTGTCTCTATGCCTTTCAAATAAATCTCTTAAAATAAATAAAAAAGAAACGCAAATAAAAAGAACCAGCTAAATAGACGTGAACTGTATGGAGACAAACACCAATATTACATTATTCAACTCTCCACTGCTCCAATGAACAAAGAAGACAAATAAGAGGGATATAGGCCTCCCCTTTTTTGTTATCCTTCCCTTGGTTCCAACTAGCATGGGCTTCCAGAAAATGTACAGCGAATCATTTCTCTTCTGTGGTCAATACATGATCTCAGAATTTCCCTTATTCATTTGCCTAACAGATTTTGATTATGTTACTCTAGGTAAAGGGAAGGCAACAAAACTAGCCTTTTACCCCATTTTTAAAATCTATTATTTATTTGAAAGGCAGAGTTACAGAGAAGGGGTAGAGATAGATCTTCCATCTGCTGGTTCACTTCCCAAATTGGCCTCAGCTGAGCCAATCTAAAGCCAGGCGCTTCTGCCAGGCCTCCCACAAGAATGCAGTGGTTCAAGCACTTGGGCCACCTTCTGATGCTTTCCCAGGCACATTAGCAGGGAGCTAGATTGTAAGTGGAACAGCTGGGACTTGAATCAGCACCCATATGGGATGTTGGCACAGCAGGCCATGGCTTTACCCACTGAGTTGGTACCGTGTGTGTGTGTGTGTGTGTGTGTGTGTCTGTGTATGTATGCATGTATTTTTATTTCAAAGACTCATTTATTTATTTGAAAGGCAAGGTTAGAGAGGGAGAGACATAAGAAAAGAGATCTTTCAACCTCTGGTTCACTCCCCAAATGTCCACAACAGCAGAGGCTGGGCCAAGCCAAAGCCTGGAGGCTGAACAGCAGATAATCTTTAGTTATTAATTTAAAATGAATAGGCTGTAGCTGGTGCTGTGGCATATAAGGTAAAGCCACCACCTGCAGTGCTGGCATCCCCTATGGGCACTGGTTCATGTCCCAGCTGCTCAGCTTCTAATCTAGCTCCCTGCTAATGTGCCTGGGAAAGCAGCAGGAGATGGCCCAAATACTTGGGCGCCTGAATCCATGTGGGAGACCTGGAAGAAGCACCTGGCTTTGGATTAGCCCAGCTCCAGCTGCTTTCAGCCACTTGGGGATTAAAATAGCAGAGAGATCATTTCTATTTATGTGTCTCTCTATAATCCTGTCTTTCAAATAAATAAATAAATAAAAAAGGTTTATTAATGTATGCTATAATCCAATCCAGGAACAGTAAGAGAAGCATTAAATATTGCTACCTATATTTTTATTTATTTTTAGTTTTTAATTTTTTTAAACTTTTAGTGAATATAATTTTCCAAAGTACAGTTTATGGATTACAAAGGCTTCCCCCCCATAACTCCCCTCCCACCAGCACCCCGCCCATCTCCCACTCCCTCTCCCATTCCATTTACATTAAGATTCTTTTTCAATTATCATGATACACAGAAGATCGATTTACTTTATATTAAGTTAAGTTTTCATCAGTTTGCAGCACACAGAACATAAAGTGTAAAATACTGCTTGAGTACTAGTTATAGCATTACTTCACATTGGACAACACATTAAAGACAGAGATCCCACATAAGGAGTAAGCACACAGTGATTCCTGTTGTTGACTTAACAATCTGACACTCTTGTTTATGGCATCAGAAATCTCCCTGGACTCTAGTCATGAGTTGCCAAGGCTATGGAAGCCTCTTGAGTTCACTGACTTTGATCTTACTTAGACAAGGTCATAGTCAAAGTGGAAGTTCTCTGCTGCCTTCACAGAAAGGTACCTCCTTCTTTGATGGCCCGTTCTTTCTACTGGGATCTCACTCACAGATATCTTTTATTTAGGTCATTTTTTTTCTTTTTTTCTTTTTTGCCAGAGTGGCTTTCCATACCTAAAATACTCTCATGGGCTCTTCAGCCAGATCTGAGTGCCTTAAGGGCTGATTCTGAGGCCAGAGTGCTGTTTAGGACATCTGCCATTCTACAAGACTGCTGTGTATCACACTTCCCATGCTACCTATACTTTATATAGTCGAAGCATTGTATAAACTAAAATATACAACACTGGAGTATGCTATCAGTAATTACACTACCAATCTCAGTGGTTATAAATAAGAATTTTAGCAACTATACTGATTCTGAACAGTGATTCAATGTTTCTGTTTTTAAATTTAAAAATGCCCATGAACTTCAATGTTTCTGTGTAGCTCCTCATAAAACTACAAGCACTAGAATTTCTATGCTGTTTAGCATTTCATCTTCAGTGCGAACTTGATTATTACACTGCCAGTTTATAAAACACTTCACAGTCATGTGAACCTTACCATAAGATAGGACTGTGTAGAATAAATCTTTTAACTATAAAGACAATCTTATCTCACAAGGGAGGAAGATCCAGAGGGGTCAAATGACTTGCTAATGTCACTTAGCTCTGTCAGCACAGAAACAAGGAAAGCTCTCAGCTTCCTGCCACCTCCCCTTACACCACCTGCCTCAACTAGATGAGCCTGTAATTTTAAGGACACTCAGGCCCCATGAGTTTAAATGAATTTTTCAAGGTTACATGACAAGTACCAAAGCCAGAAGCAAAAATTATTGCTTCCATCTTTCTCTTCCTTGTCCACAATGGAAGTCTGATGTACAGTTATGCATTATTCTAATATCACAACCAAGAAGCATTATTTTTCCCCAAATTTAACAATGAAACTCTTTTTTTCCATTGAGGGAGTTATTTTGATGGATGATACAAACATACTTGTTTTGTTTTTTAATTTGAGATGCAAAGAAATGAACAAGTAGACAGAGAAGTGGTATTCACCCTCTAGTTCACTGCTGAAATGTCCCCAGTGGCCAGGGCTGTCCCAGGAGTAGGGAACCCAATCATCTGAGCCATTTCTTGCTAGCTCCCAGGGTCTACATTATCAGGAATTTGGAGGCAGGTACTGGAACCAGGAATCAAACCAAGAAACTCCCAAGTGGGATATAGGCATTTGAACCACAAGGCTACACCCTGGCTTCCAGACTTGTTTTTTCACCAGTCCTCTGAAAAGGAAAGTTAATTACAACCTGAAATCCAAGACTCTGGAGTCCTCCGGTGTGTGTGTCTATGCAAGTTGATGCATTAGAGTTACATATGTTGCCCAAGAGTCTGCAGTTTAGAGAGAACATAAGAGTGAAACATGTGTCAGAGGATGTCAGCATTGGAGAGGTGGCTGTGCTCTAGTCAGAGGCTGAGGAGGAGAAGTCCACAGGGAGCAGCAGCTTGATTTAGTCACAAGGAAACCGGCTGTTTCTGGATTCATCCACCCCTCCCAGCTGACTGGATGTGGAATTCTGATTGAATTCACCTGAAAATCCCACTCCCACTCGATTTGGAGGGAATTAATATCTGTCCCCTCAGTAAAAGGGTTCCATTTCTTTTTCCAAACCACAAAAACTCATGTTGGTTGCGTTGCCTGTAAATTTCTAAGCATGAAACACCAATTTGTTTTTTTTATTATTTCATAATAGCTACTCTGTCTGAACTCTTGTTTGTATTGCATCAGAATACAAAATTTCGGGAGGAAGAAGGTAAAACCAACTGAGACCCAGAAACCATTTAGAAAATTGCTGCTTAAGAAACCAAAATTAGCAGAGGCACACAAAACAGTGACAGCAAGCCAGAATTGGAGCAAGCCAACAGCTGTGCCCTGATTCAAAAAGACGATTCCAGCTGTACCCTGAACTCCTTATTCCAGCCTCAAAACCAAAGCTAACATCAGAAAATTCATTACAAACCATGATAAATAAGAAAACTGTGAAAAAAGCCAAAGAAATGCAAGAGTCCTTAGTGATATTGGGCTTGATTTAGTCACAAGGAAACCGGCTGTTTCTGGATACATCCACCCCTCCCAGCTGACTGGCTGTGGAATTCTGATTGAATTAACCTGAAAATCACAGTCAAACTCGATTTGGAGGGAATTAATATCTGTCCCCACAGCAAATTGGTTCCATTTCATTTTCCAAAACACAAAAATTCATCTTGGTCATTCTGCCTGTAGATTTCTAATCCTGAAAGGCCAATTTATTGTGTTTTTTATTTCATAATGGATCCTCTGTCCGAACTCTTGTTTGTACTGCGTCAGAATGCAAAATTTGGGATGGAAGAAGGCAAAAGAAACTCAGACCAAGAAAACATTTAGAAAATTGCTGCTCAAAACCAAAAATTGGCTGAGGCACCCCAAACAATGACAGCAAGCCAGAATTGGAGCAAGCCAACATCTGTGCCCTGATTGAAAAAGACTATTCCTCCCGTGCCCTGAACTCCATATTCTGAAAACTAAAGCTCACATCATAAAATTCATTACAAATCATGATAAATTAGACAAATGTGAAAAAAGCCAAAGAAATGCAAGAGTCCTTTGTGATATTAGGCTTGATTTAGTCCCATGTAAACTGGCTGTTTCTGGATTCATCCACCCCTGCCAGCTGAATGGCTGTGGAATTCTGATTGAATTCACCTGAAATTCGCACTCACACCTGATTTGGTGGGAATTAATATCTGGTGCTGGTTCTGCGGGCTGGGGCTTTAACCCACTGTGCGATAGCAATGGCCCCTGTAAGTGGTTTTCTTAATTATTCCCAGATTTCTGTCTGTTTTGTTTTTAGATTTATAATAATTTATTAATGAAAATGGATGTAGGAAGGTAAATTTTATTCTCAGGATATATATAGAAACAAGATGTATGATGAATTTGTCATGACTATCAATCATTGCATTTATCCAAGAAAAGGCAATGTCATCTCTCATTTTCTGTTGCTATAGCAAAATATATATTTGTTATATGATTTCAATTGAAGTCAAGGACAATATTCTAAATTTTGGGGTCATAATGTCCAACATATTCTTTAGTGTTATACAGATGATGTAGTGGGCAGTGTTTTAGTTCCACCCTGGAAATAAACACTTAGCATTCTGCAAGAGAATTACTTACCTAGGGCTAAACCACAAATCAGTTACATTTATTTTTTTTTGACAGGCAGAGTGGACAGTGAGAGAGAGAGAGAGACAGAGAGAAAGGTCATCCTTTGCCATTGGTTCACCCTCCAATGGCCACCATGGCTGGTGCACTGCAGCCGGCCCACTGCACTAATCTGATGCCAGGAACCAGGTACTTATCCTGGTCTCCCATGGGGTGCAGGGTCCAAGGACTTGAGTCATCCTCCACTGCACTCCCTGGCCACAGCAGAGAGCTGGCCTGGAAGAGGGGCAACTGGGACAGAATCCGGCACCCCGACCGGGACTAGAACCGTGTATGTCCTGGCACCACAAGGTGGAGGATTAGCCTAGTGAGCCGCGGTGCTGGCTGCATTTATTTTTTTAATTGTTAGAGTAATGCAGTCCTTAATAGTTTGAGGAGATGAACTTGATTCCCAGCTAGAGTAAGAACACTGTGGGGAAAATAATCTACTGCATGTTCTTTTACATTTTAAGATTGTATTTAACAATTTATTTATTTGAAAGAGTTACACAGAGAGAGGAGAGGCAGAGAGAAAGAGAGAGAGGAGAGATCTTTCATTCAACATTTCACTCTCCAATTGGCTGCACTGGCCGGGCTGCACCCATCTAAAGCCAGGAGCCAGGAGGTTTTTCTGGGTCTCCCACACAGCTACAAAGGGCCAAATCCGTGGGCCTTCTTCTACTGCTTTCCCAGGTCATAGCAGAGAGCTGGATCAAAAGTAGAGCAGCTGGGTCTTGAAACGGTGCCCATATGGGATGCTGGTGCTTTAGGCCAGGGCATTAGCCTGCTGTGCCACAGTGCCAGCCCCAAGGTTTATTTATTAACTTATTTGAAAGGCAGAGTAATAGAGATAGGGAGAGATGGGTAGTGAGAAAGAGATATCTTCCATCTGCTGGTTCATTCAACAAATGGCCACAATGGTTGGCCAGGCCAAAGCCAGGAGTCTGGAACTCTATCTGGGTCTCCCATATTTGTGGAATTGGCCCAAATACTCAGGCCATCTTTCACTGCTCTTTCAGTCACTTTAGCAGGGAACTCAATTGGAAGTGGAGCGCCAAGGACTCAAATTGTCTGTCCACATGGGATGCCTGAATTGCAGGTGGAGACTTACCTGCTGTACCACAATGCTGGTGCCTACTGCAGGTTCTCAAACAAAGCTCTCTGTATTTCCCTCAGTCACAAATGCAGATTACAGTACAGAATTTCTCAGGTTCTGTTCTTGGGTAAATAACTCCATAGCTTTTACTTTAATTTGTTATAATGTTATTTCAGTTCTTTAAATGTTTATGAGTAGAATAATTATAGAAAAAGCAAAAGCTACTTTCTATTCTTTCTTGAATCTCCTCCCTTACTTAAAATATTTATGAGCCTGATAGAGAAAGAAATTGATGGAGTGAGAGAAAGCTAGAAAGCTCCCATGCACTTCTTCACTGCCTAAATAAAAATATCAAGCAGAGGTGGGGCACAACTGAAGCCAAGAGTCAGGAATGGAATCTAGGCCTCCCTCTTGGTTGGCATCACCATTGCTTCCCCTGGTCTGCATTAGCTGGGAGCTGGAAACTGGAGCTGGCACTGAAATCCAACTTTGGAAATTTGATGCAGAGAGAGAGTATCTGAGCTGGCATCATAAACACTAAGTTAAATGCCTACTGTCTCTTTTAAAATATTTTTTCTCTGCCATAATTGCATTGACTGTGTATAGTGTTTCTCTGGAAATTCTTCACTGTTCAATCCCTTCATAACTTCCCTGATGGTTTCTTGTCTTTTTCCCTGAATACTTCTACATTCTTCTGAACATTGCTCATTCCAGAGTGACTCTTGTCCCCCTTTCAGCCTACTGTGCAATTGCCCTTGACATAGTCTGGCCTTTGTGAACAGAAATTCCTGTTTCCCTCCAGCTTGGGCATTTTTCACAGCCTTTATACCATAGGTTTGATCCCCTGTTGAATGCTTCTGTGTGGCTGTCCAAATGCTCACAAATCTGAGATGAAATGGCATTCTTTCTTCTTCATCCATACTCATGTAGAAGATATACAACTGCCATTGTTTGTTAGGTGACAGAGTTGACATGTTGACCAGGAGTGTTCTGTCACAGGTGATGATAGCATTTGAAGAACTGGCTGTGTACTTTACCTGGGAGGAATGGCAGAACATGAACCAAGCTCAGAAAATCCTGCACAGGGATGTGATGCTGGAGACCTACAGCAGCCTGTTCTCCCTGGGTGAGTGACACTCATCGCATGCCCAATGGTAACATTTTCTTGCTATTTGACAAATAAGTGAGCACTATTCATAAAGTTGAATGAGGGACAAGTATAGAATTTGAGTCCATGAAGAATCTGAATATCTACCACCTGGGAAGGATTTCACATTGGAACATTTGTTGCATAGCTCCTGGACCAAGCTGTACTCCTTTCATTAACCCAAAATAGTGATTTCACAAAGTCTATATCGTTTCCATTAATAGGGCACTGCATGACCAAACCTGACTTGATCTTCAAGTTGGAGCAAGGAGCAGAGCCATGGATGGGGGAAGAATGCCTACATCAGAGCCTTCCATGTCATTGTGTACATAACGGGCAGGGAGGCCAAAGCAGAAGCAGTGCAACAGATGTTGACTGGTGTTCTTTCCATGAGTTTTTCCCAAGTCTTACTCCTGAAGACAGCTGGTCCTGTGATTCAGACACAGACATTCTACAGTATCTATGGAGATCAGTATCTCTGGTAAAGGCAAAGGAAATGAAGTTTTCTGTGAAAATCAACAAACCTCCAGAAACTCAAATTATCACAGAGGAGTGTTTATAGAAAGAAACAAGAGGAGGTAACCAGGGCTGACATCTTCACAATGAGTTAGAAATCAATTTTCAATAATTGAGCAGACTCTGGGTTGCAGAAACAAATTATTTCAACTGGTGGGAATGTATAGCCAAGGTGGTATATTGGAACTTTCTGTAACTGTTGTAGTTATTAGAAGATTAGGATGTCAGGTTTCCTTAGAAATATGGGGAAACTATAATAGTGCAGATAAAACAGAGATTTTCATTAGAAAAATCCCACAAATGCTGTTTGCCTGGGAAGACAGAACACAAGACAACCACATATTCAAATCTTGTCCCATGAATGTGATCCTGCTTAGAGTATAGACACATTTCACTCTTTACCTTCAAGGAAATGATCTAGTAAAACTTCCCCATATTTATGGTTGACATATCACAGAAGTACAAAACCCACAATTTTTCTAAAACTGAATTGAAAAAGGGGCTGGCGCCGTGGCTCACATGGTTAATCCTCCCCCTGCAGCGCCAGCATCCCATGTGGGCCCCGGGTTCTAGTCCTGGTTGCTCCTCTTCCAGTCCAGCTCTCTGCTGTGGCCTGGGAGGGCAGTGGAGGATGGCCCAAATGCTTGGGCCCCTACACCTACAATGGAGATAAGGAGGAAGCACCTGGCTCCTGGATTTGGATTGGCATAGATCCAAATGTATTTGCCATTTGAGGGGTGAGCCAATGGAAGGAAGATCTTTGTCTCTGTCTCTCACTGTCTAACTCTCACAAATAAATAAAGAAATAAAAATACATTAAAAATGAACTGAAGAAATGGACAGGGAAAAATTGGTTTCTAGATTACAGGTGAATATATTTATTAAATATTAGTCCATTCTGTGAAGTCTTATTCATTTTTGTGAAAGTAGAAAGTGAGAGAGAAACAGTGAGGAATAGATTTTCTATTAACTCTCTCCCCAAATACTATCAACAGTTATGACTAATCTGAAGCCAGAAGCCTGGAATTTCACCTACTCATCTCTATCACAGGGTCCCAAGCACATGAACCATTATCTGCTGCTTTCCAGTATCTATTATCTCAGAGCTGTATTGGAAGCAGAGTAGCCTCGGCTTAAACTGGCACTGTTTTGAGATACAGGCATCCCAAGCAGTGACTTAAGACATCTTACCACAAAAACCATTCAATCATACTTGGAAAAAATTCTGGTAGTAAACAGGATCATGGATGAACATTGGAAAATCTATGGATACAATTTAATATATTAATGTATAATGGAGAAAACCTGTATATTCATAAATATGTATCTTCTAATCATTTTTTGAAAATCTTATGATGGAACGAGGATATAAGCCTGAGCCATTCTCCCTCATTGCCCAAAGTAGATAAACTTTGGAATGTATTCCTTGCCCTTGAAACTCAATTGGGTCTCACAGCCTATTGCCTTCATACCCCAGCCTGCATTATTTTCCAGGTTCCTAAGGCCCCCACCCAGTTCCTGGAATTCCCCTCCACTGCTGCACCCTACCCTCATGCCCAGCCTTAGCCCTCCTCAAAAAGGTCTGGCCCCTGGGAATTGGAGCCTTCATGCTCCATCTTGTACAGACAGGCAGTTGGTCACCCACCTCTGTGGATTAATTTTCTCTGAATAAATTCTGTTTGGCTGTAAATTCATACATTTTCTCCTCTATTCTACATCTCTTTTCCTAACATTTTGGTGCCCTGTGTGAGGAGGCACAAATGCAGAACTTTTCCTAACATCTTATCCCTCTTAAATACAAGTAACTTCATTCCTTTTACACGAGTATGCTAGAAGAAACAATTATATTTGATGTAGTGACATCATTTTTTTTCTCACTTCAGTTGCCATGAAACTGGATGAACTGATTAAGACCAACCAGAAAAGTCTGGAGAAAAATCTGCATCAGGATGTTATGACAAATAATAAGACATTAACTCCCAAGGGAGTTGAATTCAGAAAAACACTTAATTTAAGTATAAGCCATATTCCAAAACTGAGTATCAAAAAGAGAAACTATTCAGGAATAAAACCTGAAGAATGCAGTATATGTCACAATATGTGTCCCCATTGTGGGCCTGATCAACTACAAGCTGGAGAGAAATTTTGTGCTACTAAGGTACCTGGGAACACTCTCCAGTTCTGTGAACCTCTTAATCAACAGCACAATATTCAGATCAAGGAGCAGGCACTTGAACAAATTGGACAAGGGAAAGTCTTCAAAAGCAAGAATATATTCTGTGAATCTGAGAAGCTTTTTATGGTAGAAACCTGTAATAAGTCAATTGCCACTATTGGCAAGACAACTCAAATAGTACAAGATTTCCATAAGAATTCTAACCTCAGTATACATCAACAAAGTCCCAAAAGAGAGAACGTTTATAAGTATATTGGGCCTGTGGAACCTGTTATTTACCAATCACATGTTAGACTGAATCATAGACCAAATATAGGGAAGAAATCCTATGCATGTAAACCTTGTGGGAAGTCATTCAGTGTTAAATTCTGCCATACCCTCCATCACAGCACTCATATAAGTGGAAAACCCTCATGTGTGTAATGATTGTGGAGAAACCACTCACCAGAAGTCAGATCTCATTAGACATCAGAGAATTCACACAGGGTTGAAATCTTATAAATGTAATGACTGTGGGAAGTTCTTTGGCCAGAAGAAACACCTCATAAATCATCAGAGAATTCACACAGGTGAGAAACCTTATGAATGTAATGACTGTGGAAAATCCTTTGGCCAGAAGGCAAACCTCCTAAATCATCAGAGAATTCACACAGGGGAGAAACCTTATGAATGTAAGCATTGTGGAAAA
Source organism: Oryctolagus cuniculus (assembly GCF_964237555.1). Lineage (NCBI taxonomy): Eukaryota > Metazoa > Chordata > Mammalia > Lagomorpha > Leporidae > Oryctolagus > Oryctolagus cuniculus. The sequence continues at coordinate 85,247 of NW_027208280.1, forward strand.
GCTTTTGGCCAGAAATCAACACTCACAAATCATCAGAGAAGTCACACAGGGGAGAAACCTTATGAATGCAATGACTGTGGAAAAACCTTGGGCCAGAATTCAAACCTCATAAATCATCAGAGAATTCACACAGGTGAGAAACCTTATGAATGTAATGACTATGGAACACTCTTTAGCCAGAAGGAAAACCTCCTAAATCATCAGAGAATTCACACAGGGGAGAAACCTTATGAATGTAATCATTGTGGAAAAGCTTTTGGCCAGAAATCAACACTCACAAACATCAGAGAAGTCACACAGGGGAGAAACCTTATGAATGCAATGACTGTGGAAAAACCTTGGGCCAGAAGTCAAACCTCATAAATCATCAGAGAAGTCACACAGGGGATAAGAGTTTATGAGTGCAATGACTATGGAAAACTCTTTGGCCAGAAGCCACACCTCATAATCAGAGAATTCACACAGGGGATACGCCTTATGAATGCAATGACTGCAGAAAAGCCTTTGGCCAGAAGGCAAACCTCAGAAAGCATCTGAGAATTCACACAGAAGACAAGCATTATGAATGCAATGCCTGCGGAAAAAGCTTTGGCCAGAAATCACAACTCAAAATGCATTAGAGAAGTCACACAGGGGAGAAACCTTATGAATGCAATAATTGTGGAAAAGCCTTTGCTGAGAAGTCAAAGCTCACAAAGCATCAGACAATTTGTACTGGGGGGAAACCTTATGAGTGTAATGACTGTGGAAAAACCTTTGCTGAGAAGTCAAACCTCAGAAAGTATCAGAGCCTTCACACCATGGAGAAAGCTTATAAAGGAAATGACTGTGGAAAAGCCTTTGGTCCCATCCTTGCATACCAAGGATAAATCCCACTTGGTCTGGGAGGATGATCTCTCTGATGCATTGTTGGATTCAATTGGCCAGAATTCTGTTGCAGATCTTTGCATGTATGTTCATCAGGGAAGTTGGTCTATAATTACTTTCTTTGTTGCACTTTTTTCAGGTTTAGGAATGAAGGTGATGCTGGCTTCATAGAAAAAATTTGGGAGAATCACCTCTCTCTCAATTGTTTTGAATAACTTGAGAAGAATTGCAGTTAGTGCTTTAAATGTCTGTTAGAATTCAGCAGTGAAGCCATCCAGTCCTGGGGTTTTCTTGGCGGCGAGGGTACTTATTACTGATATCATTTCCATCTGATTATGTGTGTGTTTACATTTTCTATATCTTTGTTGCTCAATTTAGGTAGGTTTTATGGATGGAAGGATGGTGGAAAACCTCTTTGCTGTACTTCATAACTCATAAGATATCAGAGAATCCACACAAGGAATTTTCTACATGACCTTTTTGTTCCAGTTATATCTCATGAAATATTAGAGAATTCACCAAGGGGAGAAATGCATGAATGTAATACATGTGAATAAGCCTTTGTGGTGCAAATCAGACCTCATCAAACATAAAAGAATTCTCATGGGGAGCAATTTTATGAATGTAATGACTCAGAGCCTTTTACCATAATTCAGCCCTCATTGTACATCATCAAATTCATATAGGGAAAAACTCCTTTGAAAGTAAAATCTCTTTAATTAGAAGCCATACCTCATAAGACAACAGGGAATTCACGTGGGAGAGAAACCTTATGGGTGTAATGAGTGTTGGAAAGCTCTGCCCAAATCTCTCCTTATATCAGAATGCACAACATATATATCTAATGAATGAAATAAATGTGAGAAAGTCATTTCACATAGGTAATGCCTCATAATCCATCATGGAATTTGAACAAGGGAGAGACCTTAACAATATAATGAATGTGGAAGAGCTTTTCTCCAAAATTCATGTAAGTATGTGACAAAACCTTTTGCTGGAAATCACATCCTATCCAACAGAGACTCATGTAAAGGGGAAAGCTTATAAATATCATTAGTGTGAAAAGGTTGTTTGTCAGAAGTCAATGGTACATCAGAGAATTGACACAGGTGGTTTCTTAGGAGTATACTGATTGTGTAAAAACATTTTCTTTATTTCAGGTTTGTATAGATACAGAATTCACAAAAGGTGATAGTCTTTGCATGCTGTAAATACGATAAAACCTTTAGCCAGAAATTAGACATCAACAGACTTCAGAGAATTCATAAGGAACAAAAGTCTATGCAATGAATTTGGAAAATGTATTTCTGCTATAAATCAGTCTTTAATTCCCATGAATAGACTCACAAATGAGAAAACATGCATGCATAGAAAAGTTTTGTACCATAAATTATCTCTAGATGGTAAACTAATAACTCACACAAAAGAAAAATCATGAGTGTAATGGAATTGGGAAACCCTTTGCTATAAGGCAGATTTCCAGAAAGCTTAGCAAGATTACAGAAAAGTCTCTGAAAATGTAACATGTCTGAAAGATTTGTTGGCATCACAAACTGGAGGATAGCTCAAGTGCATGTGTTTTTGTGCCTGGCATCCAAATTGATATCTCTTTTTCTTTGATGAATTCCTTGTTTGTTTATTTAACAGATATAGAGACAAAGGATTCCTGTCCATTGATTTACTACTATATGCCCACAATTGCCATGGTAAGGTCTATGGCAAAAACAGTGCTGAGGGCTGTGAATCTGATTCATCACTGATAACACTGAAGACATTGGTTCCTGGTTGTTATGCTGCTATGCATGGAAATGTTTTTCTAATTTCATTTTCAAATAGTTCATTGTTAATATAAAGAAATGCTTCTAATTTTTAAAATTTCATTGAAATAATTTGTGATTAATGTGTCCTAGTCATGCATTATTACAGGGTGTAGTGCAATATTTGCACACATTTATGCAGTAAAAAGTGATCAAGCTAAGCAACTACAGTTTTATTAATTTTTTAAAGATTTATTTATTTGAAAGACAGAGTTACAGAGAGAAGTAGCAGCAGAGAGAGAGAGAGGTCTTCCTCTGCTGGTTCACTCCCCAGGTGGCCCCAATGGCCGGAGCTCTGCCAATCTGATGCCAGGAACCAGGAACTTCTTCCAGATCTCCCACTTGGGTGCAGGGACCCAAGGACTTGGGCCACCTTCTACTGCTTTCCCAGGCCATAGCAGAGAGTTGGATCAGAAGAGGAGCAGCCGGGACTAGAACTGGTACCCACATGGGATGCTGGTGCTTCAGGCCAGGCCGTTAGCCCACTGTGCCACAATGCTGGCCCCCAAGCAACTACAGTTTCTAATTCTTCTCCATGATTTGAGACTACCAGCTCCTCTCTTTCAGTTCTTTACACAGAACCTAATATGGTTGAATGTAGTCATCTCATTATATTATGGAACACCAGAAGTTCTTTCTGCCTCTTTGTATTTTGATACCTATTATCCAATCCCCCTCTATCCCTAGCTGCTTCCCTTCTCAGCCTCTAGTAATCACAGTTCTGTGTTCAGATCCATTATTTTCTTTCACTTCCACATGTGACAAGGACCAGGTGACATTTGTGTTCCTGCTTCTGGCTTATTTCAATTAATTTAATAATATTTTGTTCTTTTTTGAATCTAAATGAAGTTGCCCTGTCCATATTTTTCATTGATGGATAGCTAGATTGGTTTCAAATCCTGGCTGCAGTGAACTGTGTTATAGTGGCTGTGTTATGGGAAAATTGCTGTATCTTTGATATGCTCTTCTCCTTTCCTTCTAATAAAATTTCCTTATTCTATATAGCCAAGAGCAAGATAACTCTCAAATGGTAGGTCAATTTTTATCTTATTTTAAATTTTTGTTATTTATTTGAAAGAGTTACAATAGAGGTAGGGACACAGAGAGGTCCTCCATTAGCTGCTTCACTCTACAGATGACTACAAAGGCCAGAGCTATGCCATTCTGAAACCTGGAGACAGGAGCTTCCTCTGGGTCTCCCACATGGGTGCTTGGGCCCAAGGACTTGGGCCATCTTCTACTGCTATCCCAGGAGATAGCAGAGAGCTGGATTGGAAGAAGAGCAGCTGGAACTAGAACTGGCACCCAAATGGGATGCTGGCCCCTCATGCGCTGCACAACAGCACCGGCCCAATTTTTATCCTTTTTAAGGAATGTCCATACTGTTCTGCATAACATCTGTACTAATTTGTGTTTTCACCCACCATATATGACGGTTTTCTTTTCCCATATGCTCTCTAGCATTTGTTATTTTTGATCATTTTGGCATAAAGATGATAGAGTATTGTTCATGTTTTTGTGTATTTTGAAATGAGTTAATTTGTTTATTAAATCTTTGTTTATTTGAAAAGTGGATTTAGAGAGAGGGGGAAAGACAGAGATAGCTTTCATCTGCTGGCTCACACCCCAGAGAGTTTCAACAGTTGAGCCTGGGGCATGCTGAAGTCAGGAGCTTCATCCAAGTCTCCCACATCAGTGGCAAGGACCCAAGTCCTTCGTCCATCTTCTGCTGGTTTCCCAGGTGTTTAGCAGTGAGCTAAATTGGAAGTGGAGATTCCTAAGCTCAAAGTGGAACTCACATGATATGCTGGCCTCACAGATTGCAGCTTACCCCACTTGGCCACAATGCCAGCCCCTCTATCAATTTAATTCCTCAAAAATAGCTCAGTAATGTTGGCATCTATCTCATTTTGTGTTTTCTCTGTTATTCAACTTATTGATGTCTTATTTGTCTTCACATTATTCCTCTCAATTGCTCTACCTGAGGTGAGTAGGGCTGCTGTGTTGCTTGAATGCAGTGTATGCTTTAGATTACTCATTTACTGAGTGCATGTCATTCACATAGCACTTCACCAAAATTCTACTATGTCCCAAATCCTCTTCTAGGCACAGAATTCAGACCACTTTTCTCTTAGGCCTAGATCTTGCCTTTAACATACTATTTGGAATTTAGTAGCTCATGAAATCTGCAGACTGCATAAATGAATGAATATTTTGAGGGCTGTGTTTTTGTGGAGGAACTTCATAGGAGACCGAAGGAATAAAATAAATCTAAAGTATCCACAGTATACAGAATGTATACTATTTTACAAGCCACAGAGAAGAGGAAGAAGAAGGAAAGTAGTGAGACTAGAAAGTTTGTGGCAAGACTAACAGGCACTGGTCAAGAACTTAATAAGCCCATTAGGAAAGCAGTAAGGTTTCTTTGTCTCCCCGTAGGCTCTGCTCTCCAGAGGTGAACAGGGTCCTCTAAACGCACTTGCTGCACACACAAACACCTGAGTGTTGTATTCTCCCACAGGTGTTGGAGACTGATATGGTGTTCTGATTTATATTTACATAATGGCTAGTGACATCGGGCATATTCACATGTTTTGACCATTTACATTTCTTCTGAGAAATGCCTATTCAGATCCTTGCCTGTTTCTTCACTGTATTTTTTGGAGATTTTCCAATTCATGTAAATGTTCTGGAAATCTGTAAACATTCAGAGTTTTAATTTTTCCTGCCATCTGTTCATTGTATCTACACTTTGATGTTTACTTTGTTGTGAAGAAGTATCTTAGTTGGATATACTCAAATGTCTCTGTTTTTATTTTTGTGACTATTGCTATTGGAATCTTACCCAAAAGCTATTGTGTGTTGACAATATTTAGAGTTCCCCTATGTTTACTTGGGTTTGGGTCTTATGATTACATTTTAATTCACTGTGAGTTCACTTTCACATAGTGTAAGAGATGTTGGAGTCTATTTTCAGGCTTCTACATTTGGATCATCAAGTTCCTCTGCACCACTTGTGAAAGAGATTCTTCTTTCTCCAGTTCATTTTAGTTCCTTTGTTAAACATGAGTTGCTGGTAGAAATTTGGGTTTATTTCTATGCTACCTAGTTTTTTCCATTGAACTATGTGTCTGTTATTATATCAGTGCTAACACTTCTTCTTTTTGTGTTTTTTTTTTCAGTTTATTTATTTATTTGAAAGGCAGAGTCACAGAGAGGTAGAGGCAGAGAGAGAGAGAGAGGTCTTCCATCCACTGGTTTACTCCCCAAATGGCCACAATGGCTGGAGCTGTGTTGATCTGAATCCAAGTGTCAGGAGCTTCTTCCAGGTCTCTATGCAGGTGCAGGGGCCCAAAGACTTTGGCCATTTTCTACCTTTTTCTCAGGCTATACCAGAGAGGGGTATAAGAAGCGGAGCAGCTGGGAAACATACTGGCACCCATATGAGATGCCGGCACTGCAGACGGTGACTTTACCTGCTTTGTCATAGTGCTGACCCCTGTAATATGTCTTAAAATATGGTGTGATGTCTCCAGCTTTTTTTTGTTTTATAATATTGCTTTAGATGTTAAGCATCTCTCATGTTTCTATATGAATTTTAGCATCATTTTTTCTAGCTCTGAGAAGAACATCGTTGGTATGTTGATTGGAATTGCATTGAATTTGCAAATTGCTTTTGGTAGTATGGACATTTTGATATTATTCTTCCCATTCACAAACATAAGTTTTCTGAGAGACTGTCAAAAAGCCTTGACAAAAATTGGACTTTATTACACAAAAATTCATCACTTTTTGGGATCATTTAAATCCATATTTTTGCACTAATATTTGATTAATAATGAAAGACTTTCTCTGAGCATTTTAGTAGGAGAAATTAAAATATTTATTTTATCAATTTCTTCAAATATTGTTTGGATGTGATATTCAAATATTGTTTAGAGCCATTGTCTGTATTCCCTCTAAATTACGATCTTTTTGCTTTTTGCCTGTTAAACTTGTCCCTTGATTCAACAACCCTTTTTAATGTAATGTAAACTGAAAATGTCATTCCATAAGCTAAAAAAAATGAGAAAGAAGGAAAAAGAAGGGAGGGAGGTTGAGTATATAATTATGTTCTCTGAATTTTTTCTATAAACCATATTGAATCTTTTAAAAGCTAATTAAAATTAAAACTCTAAATTGGACCATTATGACCAATATTTAAAACAAGGGATTAAAAACTGTAGATGTCTTCAATTTTGATTATCATTCTTCTTTAGAATATCTGAAAGAAATCCAGTTTCTCACTTTGAAATATACCAGTGTGTTAGAATTCAGTATTAAATGACTTTGTTTAAAAGTGTTATTTAATCTATTGCTTTAAGTGGTAATACTATGGCCATTGTAAAACAAAATCCTTATCATTTTCCATAAAACAGAAAGGGCCTTTAAAACATCATCACTAAAAATATTAAGAGACCTAAAATATAACATTCTTAAAACCCAAGTGATACCATTCAAAATTTTCAAATATGCAGGGATAGTTCATGTCAAGTAACTAAATAATTGTTAAGTGTATATATGGAATAGCTTCTATAAATTCTTTTGGCAAGGGCTGGCACTGTGGCATAGTGGGTGAGGCTGCCACCTGCAGTGCTGGTATTCCATAGGGGCATCAGTTCAAGACCTGGCTGCTCCACTTCCTATCCAGCTCTCTGCTATGGCCTGGGAAACACTATAAAATGGTACAAGTCCTTGGGCCCCTGCACCTGCATAGGAGACCAGGAAGAGGCTCCTGGTTCCTGCCTTCCAGTCAGCACAGCTCCAGCCATGGAGGCCAACTGTGGAGTGAACCAGTGAATGGAAGACCACTCTCTCTGCCTCTCCTTCTCTCTCTGTGTAATTCTGACTTTCAAATAATATAAATAAATCTTCAAAAAATTCTTTTGGCAAATAGATGAAGCTATTTGTTATACATTTCAAATAAATAGCAAACATACTAGAAAAATATATTGAATAAAATTTAAGCAACTCATAGCTATACACAGAAATTTCTCACCATAACAACATAGCAACCACTAAATTTCCAAACTTAATTTTCCACAACTTAGAATCTTTAACTCCAGAAGGAGTATGAAATTGACAGAACAGTGGCCTATGTATCAGGATACCTAATGCTAATATAGAATTATCCCTGCTACAACTTACCCATGTGACCTTGAACAATTCACTTTACTTCTCTGGGCTTGGCATTTAGCATCCTCATGTGATAAAGGAGGCTTGGATAAGATCAGTTGTACTCTATCTTGAGACTTCAATGATCTCTCAGTTTCCAAACAGGCACCTTAGGGGAAAGTAAAACTTTAGATCAAAGCTTGCATTTTTAAATATAAATATATTTTAAACTGTTTCTACAACTAGTACAAAACAACACATTCAAATGTGTACCATGCCACTTTTCAATATTTGGGAATAATTAATGCATCATTTTAGAGCATTGTCTTGAGGCCAGTGCTGTGGTGTAGCCAGTATAACCACTGCATGCAGTGTGGGCATCCCATATGGAGGCTGGTTCAAGTCCAGGCTACTCCACTTTCCATCCAGTTGTCTGCTATAGCCTGGGAGAGCAGTAGGAAGTTGGCCCAAGTCCTTGGGCCCCTGAATCTGCATGGGAGACCCTGAAGAGGTCCTGGCTCCTGGCTTCAGATTGGCATATCTCTCATGTGTTAGGCCATCTGGGGAGTGAACCAGCAGATGGAGAACCTTTCGCTCTCTCTCTTCCTCTTGTTCACTATCTGTGTAACTCTGACTTCCAAATAAATAAATAAATCAGAAAAGAAACCTGTTAACGTGAAATGAACACTATAAGAAACAGTGACTTGATCAGCCCTCACCCTGACTGTTGATGAGCAACTTAATATGTTATCCCTCTTAGTATTTTTTTGTTTGTTTGTTCTACTTAATACTTTTGGTTGAATACTGTAATGAATACACAATTCTTCTTAAGTGCTGTAACTTAACTGAAAAGTGATTGCTGTTAAATATAAGAGTGGGAATAAGAGAGGGAAGAGATGTGCAATTCCGGACATGCTCAAGCTGACTTACCTCAAACAGTAGAGTTAGAAACATACCAGGGGATTTGAATTCAATCCCATCGAGATGGCATGTACCAATGCCATCTCACTAGTCTCAGTCATCAATTTCTGTTCACAATTGATTGTAATGATAGGACTAAGAACCAAAGGGATCACATAAACAAGAATAGTGTCTGCAAATACTAGCTGATAGAATCAAAAAGGGAGAGAATGATTCAACATGGGAAATGAGAAACACAGCAGAACCATAGAATGGCAGATGTCCTAAACAGCACACTGCACTGATCCAAAGCCAGGAGCCAGGTGCTTCCTCCTGGTCTCCCATGCAGGTGCAAGGCCCAAGCACTTGAGCCATCCTCCACTGCACTCCTGGGCCATAGCAGAGAGCTGGACTGGAAGAGGAGCAACTGGGACAGAATCTGGCGCTCCCACCAGGACTAGAACTCGATGTGCCTGCGTCACAGGTGGAGGATTAGCCTATTGAGCCATGGGTCCTGCCTCCAATACGTCTTAACCTAGGATGCAACTAAATTTAACAAGGATACTCAATAGGAATTTCAGAAGAATTCAAAAATATGTATCAGAATAAAAATAAATACTTTACTTGGTACATCTCTTTTTAACTATACTATTGTCTAAATTTCCAATTGTCAGATGTACTAAAAAAATCCCAGAAGCAGCAGAGTTGGTCCAACATGATGAAGAATAAAATAAAGATTTTCAGTTACAACTTGCCTAGAGAAAATGAGAATTCGCAGATCCCAGATTAAAATAGCCAAGAAGGCCCAATAAAGAAAACTCAATGTCTTCATACACTAACATTTATTACCTCAGATTTATTTAACAAAAAGGTGATTATTCCTGCTATATCCCATTAGGTAGCCCAATTTTACCTGCTAAATCCAGTAAAAAAAAAAGCACCTCATGATATATTACTAAAATCATATTGCTGTATACCATCCACCATGTCCACTGTACCTTATACCTAATGTTAACAGATCTGATGAAAGTCAATAGATAAATGATGTGTCTTAACCAAGTGTGGGAAATGTGTTTTGTTCCAAGTTTTCCAAAAACCCCTGAGTCTCAGTTTGCCTTCACCTTGAAAAGACACTTCTGAGGTTTACAAATCAGTCCAGCTTCTTTGGGCCTCCCTCCAATGAAAGGGGCCAAAATCCATCAAAATAAACTCTAGGCACTGTCCTTGTGCTCCCAGTGACTTTTTCACTCTAGGGGCTCAGAAACCTTCTAAATTCTTTAGATCACCTGTGCTGTCCATTAGTTCTTAAAGACTATGATGCAAGTAATTTCCCCTCTTGGAACCTTGTTATTGACTGTGCTGTATGAGAAATGAAGTCTCCTACACACCTTGTGCTTACGATTCTCCAAACCATGTTGCCTGCTAGGACTTTGGCCATGAATATAGGACAGCAATACCTGAACATGATTACTGAGATCTCCTTAATAAAGGATAGACTGGGGCCAGCACTGTGGTGCAGTGGTGTAATCCTTTACCTGCAGTGCTGGCACCCCATATGAGCACCAGTTCTAGTCCCCATTTCTCCTTTTCCCATCCAGCTCTCTGCAATAGCCTGGGAAAGCAGTAGAAGCTGTTCCAAGTGCTTTGGTCCCTGCCAAAATGTGGGAGACCTGGAAGCTCCTAGCTCAGATTGGCCCAGCTCCAGACATTGCAGTCATTAGGGGAGTAAATGAGCATATGGAAGACCTTTCTCTCTGTCTCTTACTCTCACTGTCTGTAAGTACACCTGTCAAATACATAAATAAAAACTTTATACATATATTTACATTTATTTACATATATTTATGTATATAAATATATTCATATATAAAATATATTATAATTTATCATATAATATATTATATAATTTATTATCATTATTATATATGTAATTATATATATATACTATTGAGATGACTTCAGTAGCCAGAGTGTGGCCATGTTGAAGCCAGGAGCTTCATCTCCGATGTGTGTGGCAGCATCCCAGGCACTTAGACCATCTTTCACTGCTTGTTCAATCCATTGGTAAGGAGCTGGATCAGAAATAAATATGTACTTATTTATAAAAAATAAATTTATATATAATAATTATATATTATATATTTATAATAATTATATGTAATTATATATTATGTATAGAAATATATAATATATTATATATCATAATATATAAATATATATATGATGGACCAAAATGTGGCATTCTCCATTTGGCAGAAGGGACAGGCTCCAATATCTATTGTCTGTGTCAGTATGTCAGTATAATGCAGGAGGTAACCCCTCTACCAAATAAGAAAAGCTATTTCAGTTCAGCTGGACATCATTCTGCTGACTATTGGCCTTATTACTGTTAGTCTGGGTGCTTTCATTGGTTGCAATCCAGAGACCCAATTTTCCCATAGATATAAACATCAGCAAACATGAAAATTTGGTAAGAAAAGCTTAAACTGAGAGTTATGATTAATAACTATTGTAACAAAATTTCTCAGAACCCATCTAATCCAAACCTTGGACAATTGGAAGACATTGTACTTGGCCCACCCATAATTGAAATGGATTCTAAATCCTTCAACTGCAAGGAGAGTATCATAGACATTAATGCTCCAAACGGATCCAGTTCTCTGCTAATGTGTCTGGAAAAGCAGCACAGGGTGACTCAAATATTGGGGCTCCTGCACCCATGTGAGAGACCTGGAAGAAGCCCCTGGCTCCTGATATCAGTCTGGCCTAGCCACAGTCATTGCAGCCATTTCAGGAGTGAACAAACCAGGAGGAAGATCCATCTCTCCCACTCTCTCTTTCTAGTGCTGCCATTCAAATTCATAAATAGATCTTTAAGAAAGTCGATCACTTCAGTAAATTTGCCATTGCTGTCATGATGACTTTTACTACCTTCAGTTCTTTTTCAAAAGATTTATTTATTGGAAAGGCAGAAAGAGGAGCTGGTGGTTGTGGTGCAGTGGACAAAGCTGATATCTGTTACATTGGCATCCTGTATGTGCACCAGTTCAAGTACCAGCTATTCCATTTCTGATCCAGGTCCTTACCAATGGACTGAAAAAGCAGGGAAAGATGGTCCAAGTGCCTGGGATGCTGCCACGCACATCAGAGGAAAAGCTCCTGGCTTCAACCTGGCCACACTCTGGCTATTAAAGTCATCTCAAAAATGAATTAGGTGGTGGAAGATTTCTGTCTCTCCCTCTCTCTGTAACTCTTTCAAATAAGTAATTAAATATTTTAATATGATAAAAAAGGCAGAGAGACACAGAGACAAAGAGAGGAGGAAAGAGAAGCAGAGAGATCTCCAATCTGTTCGTTCACTTTCTATATGGCTACAACTGTGCAAGACCAGGTTCTCAAGTCCCCATTGAGGTTACAGTTTTCCAAATTAGATGACAGGAAGGAAAGAATTTGAGCTATTATCCATTGCTTCCCAGGGATATTAACATGAAATTGATTTGGAAGTGGAGTACCCAAAAATCAGATTAGCACTGCAATATAGGATGTGGGCATCTGTTGTGACTGCTAACAAATTGGAAATCCTAGAGGAAAAATCAACAGATTCATGGACATACACAATATACCAAAATTGAGTCATGAAGACACATAGAAAAGCTAAACAAATCAAAAATCAAGACAGAGATTGGATAAGTAATAAAGACCCTCCCAACAAAGAAAATCCAGGATCAGACAGCCTCACTATTGAATTCTACAGGACTTTTAAAGAACTAATTCCAATTATTCTCAAACTATTCAACACAATTGAAAGAGAGACAATCCTCTCAAACTCCTTCGATTAATCCTGCATCACCTTAATTCTTCAACTAGAAAAAGATACAGTGGAGAGAGAGTACTATAGAAAAATATCCCTGATGGGGGCCAGTGCCATAGCACACTGGGTTGATCCTCCACCCGTGGAGCCGGCATCACATATGGGTGCCATTTCTGGTCCCGGTTGCTCCTATTCCAGTGTAGCTTTCTGCTCTGGACTGGGAGGGCAGTGGAGGATGGCCCAAGTGCCTGGGTCCCTGCACCCACTTGGGTGACCAGGGAGATGCTCCTAACTCTGGCTTCCGATTGGGCAAGCACCACCTGTTGTGCCATATGGAGAATAAACAAGCAGATAAAATACTTCTGTCTCTCTGCCTCTGACTCTCCCTATAAGTAACTCTACCTTTCAAATAAATAATTCTTTTGAAAAAGTCAACAAACAATAAAGGCTGGTGGAGAGGGAGAGAAAAAGGTCCCCTAACCCACTGTTGGTGGGAACGAAGCTAGTACAGCCATTATGGAAGGCAGTATCAAAGTTCCTCAGAAATCTGAAAACAAACATACCATATGATCCTCCCACCTGACTCCCGCGAATTTATCCACATGAAATGAAAAAGAATATACATAGTCATGAGTTATCTGTACCCTCATGGTTAATATAGTTCAATTCACAATAGCTAACATGGAATCAACCCAGATGTACATCAACTGGTGACTGTAAAAAGAATATGAGCTATATATGCAGTGTAAAATACTATTCAGCCATAATTGAGAATGAAATCCTATCTTTTGTAACTAAATGGATGAATTGGAAACAAGTATGCTTCATGAAAGAAGCCAGTCCCCAAAAGACAAATACCATATGTTTTCTCTGACTGGTGGTAATTAATACATATAGACAACAAAAAGTAGCATATGAGTTAAATTGACATTTTGAGATTTGAGTATTGTTCATAGCACTTTTCTGTACTCTTTGATAGAGTATACAACATATACTCATTGATATTTCTGCTGCTACTTGCTGAATTCTTTATTTTGTAGAGGGTTAAAGCTTGTGATTCTAAAATAAAATCAAAGCATGCAGCTGTCAAAATTAAAAGAAAATAAGGCCGGCGCCGCGGCTCACTAGGCTAATCCTCCACCTAGCGGTGCCGGCACACCAAGTTCTAGTCCTGGTCAGGGCGCCGGATTCTGTCCCGGTTGCCACTCTTCCAGGCCAGCTCTCTGCTGTGGCCAGGGAGTGCAGTGGAGGATGGCCCAAGTGCTTGGACCCTGCACCCCATGGGAGACCAGGATAAGTACCTGGCTCCTGCCATCCAATCAGTGCGGTGCACTGGCCGCAGCGCGCTGGCCGTGGCGGCCATTTGAGGGTGAACCAATGGCAAAGGAAGACCTTTCTCTCTGTATCTTTCTCTCACTGTCCACTCTGCCTGTCAAAAAAATAAATAAAAATAAAAAAAAAGAAAATAAAACAAGAAGGAGGGAGTTGGAGATATGAGACCAAGGGAATATAGGATAGGAAATTATCAGTTTGCTCTTCAATCTGTATATATAAATTACATGAAATTTGTTCACTTAATATGCATTTAAAAATATAATCTTAACATTGGAAGAAAAAGACCTGAGATCAGTGTTTTCTGGATTACCACTAATAAAATTTAGTCTTCATTTATGTCTGACCATATTTAATTTCTTATTTATTTATTTTATAAGAAAATAAACATCACCATTCCTAACAAGTCCATCCTGCTTCATCCATATCTATCAGTTTCACTATGCTACTAATTTCTCATGAACTTAAATCCATATCATCTTAAAGAGATGCAATGTGGGGCTGGCGCTGTGGCATAGCAGATAAAGTTGCTGCCTGCAGTGCTGGCAAGCCATATGGGTGCCAGTTCAAGTCGCGGCTGCTCCACTTCTGAACCAGCTCTCTGCTATGGCCTGGGAAAGCAGTAGAAGGTGGCCCAAGTCCTTGGGGCCTTGCACACATGTGAAAGACCCTGAAGAAGCTCCTGGCTTTGGATCAACACAGACCAGCCATTGCGGCCAACTGGGAGTAAACCAGCCGATGGAAGACCTCTCTGTTTCTGTCTGTCTGTCTGTCTCTCTCTCTCTACCTTTCCTCTATTTGTGCAACTCTTTCAAATAAATAAATAAATCTTTAAGAAAAAAACCTGATTCATGTTATTATTTATGTGTTTTTGAGGCTTTGCAGATGTTGATTACATGTGCCATGAAAACCCATCAAAATGCAAATCCTATAAGAGGCAACACACTGTGCACTAAAGTGGTAAAATCCAGTGCATGTGTTGAGAAAAACACACTAGCAATACATTTCAAAAAGCTGTGAAATAGTATAAGTGGCTGTCAAAAGCTAAAAATCTGACAATGACTCATTCTGTCATTTATTTATACATAATGCTGAGAAAATCAGAAGTATTTGTTAAAACTTCTGCTAAAATGCACTAGATTTATAATTTTTAAATGCATCTTTCCTAGATGTAATGCAGTCCTGTGCTACTTTAGCGTATCAGAAATTTAAAATGTTGGACTGGTGCTGTGGTGGACAGGTTAACACCCTGGCCTGAGGCACCAGCATCCCATATGGGGGCCGGTTCAATACTCAGCTGCTCCACTTCTGATCCTGCTCTCTGCTATGGCCTGGGAAAGTAGAAGATGGCCCAAGTCCTTGAGCCCCTGTACCCATCTGGGAGACCTGGAACTAGCTCCTGGCTCCTGGCTTCGTATCAGCACAGCTCTGGCAGTTGCAATCAATTAGGGAGTGAACATCAGATGGAAGACCTCTCTCTTTCTCTCTGGCTCTCCTCTCTGTCTGTAACTTGACTTGTACATAAATGAATAAATAAATCTTTAAAAAATTAAGAAATTTAAAATATGAAAGGTTTTTAAAAAATATATTTCTTTATTGTGAGGCAGAGTTACAGATATAGAGAGGAAGAGAAAGAGAGGTCTTCTATTGACTGGTTCAACCCTAAATGGCCAGAATGGCTGGAGCTGGGCCAATCTGAAGCCAGAAATCAGAAGTCAGCAGCTTCCTCCAGGTCTCTCACATGGGTGCAGGGGCCCAAGCACTCAGGGCATATTCCACTGCTTTCCTGGGCCATTAGCAAAGAGCTGGATTGGAAGTGCAGGAGCAGGGACTCAAACTGGTGCCCATGTGGGATGCTGGTGCTGCAGGTGGATGCTTAATCTACTATGCCACAGAGTGGGCCCAGGCAAAGGTTTTAGGAAGACATCTTTCATGTAGACTAGGCTGCAATATTGCAAGGTAAGGTTTAGCTTTAATTCCCACACATCAGTATTCATCATTTAGCAACTATAAATACTGAATATCATACATATAGACATAAATATAGGTAACTGCAGATTTGGTTGTCATTCTTTCTAATTCTCTTTTTAATGTCTGCTAATAGGCCCTCTTATGGATTATTATATTGATGTTACCTGTACACAACCATCAGACATTTCCACTGTTGAATGTGTTTATGTGTACAGGTAGTTTTGTTTGTGTGTACATGAATGCACATTTGATGGAGATAGCACTGACAGTAATACTGTGAGAAATCATAACGCTGATTTCAAACTTTCTGTCCTCCACAAAGATGGCTGTCACTGAAGCAGACCACAAGGCCCCTTTTGCTGTTGTGGACTGAAATGTGCCTCCTTAAAACTCAAACACTGAAGTGCTAACCACCAACATGACTCTACCTGAAGAAAGTGCTTTTAAGCAGATCAAATGATAGATGTGTCTGTCACATCGGAGAAAGGCTTCTGGAAAAATCGAGCCTATTAGGACCTTGATCTGATATTTTCAAGCTCTACAACTCTGAGAAGTAAAATTCCATGATTTAAATCATATTCTCTGTGGTATTTTCTTAGCAAATTAATATATCCTCATTTCTGCCAGCATTTTCTACTGTCATTTAGAAGGTCCTAGTGATTAGCAGAGAAATATAGAAACTAAAAACTATGATTTTCTATTACCAAGTATCTACTAACACAAAAAATATCCCAGAATCCACCTACTACCATCCTCCAGGACCCAGAAAAAAACAGGAATGAGTCAAGTTGCAGGGCAGTAGAAAAAAGTGAATAATGAAAGATCACAGCAGAAGTAAATAAGGAAGGGTTTGGTGCTGTGGTGTAGTGGGTTAAAGCCTTGACCTGCTGTGCATGCATCCCATATGTTGCTGCTAGGGGACCAGGTGCTCCACTTCCAATCCAGCTGCCTACTAATGCACCTGGGAAATCGTTGGAAGATGGCCTATGTTCTTGGGTGCTGGCACCCACAGGAGAGACTTGGAAGAAGCACCTGGCCTTTCAAATAAATAAATAAATCTTATAAAAAGTAGAAGCAGTGTTAGCACTGTTGGAAAAAAAGACACATAGTTCAATGGAAAAGAATAGGCATCTGAAATAAACCGACTTTTCTACAGGCAACTCCTATTTAACAAAGGAAAGAAAACAAACAGGAGAAAGAAGAACCCCTTTAGCAAATGGTTTAAAGGAAAGTGATTATCCATATGTAGAAGCCTGAAAAGATACCCCAACACCTCATACACTATGTTAAAGCAACTCAAGGTGAATTAAAAGTCTAAATATAAAACCAAAAACTAAGTAAACATATGAGAAACTGTAAAACATTAGCATAGACAACAGTTTTGGGTAAGATTCCAAAAGCACAAGTCACAAAAATAAAATATACAAAGTTGAGCATATCAAATTAAGATACATCTTCACAACAAGGTAATCAACAGAGTGAGGATACAATGGACAGAATAGGAGGAAACATTGAAAACTCTGACTATGACAAAAGATTGATAGCCAGAACATACATATATAGAACTGGAAAAACTCCAAACAAGAAGCAAAATGTACAGTTTAGAAATGGGCAATGATCAAAATAGATGTTTCTCAGAAGAGGAAATCTCAATGGTCAAGACATAGATGAACATGCCCAATATCACTAACCATTAGGGAAATGTAAATCAAAACCAATAGCAGACTCCATCTGTGGGAGAAGACAATGCTTGGGCTTTCATTTGTGCAACAAGTGGGTTTAGAGGACCCTGTTCACCATTAGAGGGCAGAGTCTACATGGAAGTAAGGAAACCTTAATGTTTTCCTAATGGGCTTGTAAAATTCTTGTCCAGTGCCTATTTCCTTTGCCACAAACTTTCCAGTCTCACTACTTTCCTTCTTCTTCCTCTTCTCTGTGGCTTGAAAAACAGTATACCTTCTATATACAGAGGATACTTTTGTTTTGTTTTATTCCTTCTGTCTCATGATGTTCCTCTAAGAAATCACAACCCTCCAAGTATTCATTCATTTATGCAGTCTGTAGTCTTCATGGGCTACTACATGGCAAAGTACTAGGTTAAAGGAAAGGTTTAGGTCAGGGACTGAGCAAAGGTCACAATGATGTAGCCATTGGGGAAATGAACCTGATGGAAGACCTCTCTCTCTCTCTCTCTCTCTCTCTCTGCTTCTCCTTCTCTCTCTGTTTAACTCTGATTTTCAAATAAATAAATAAATCTTTAAAAACCAACTAAATATATATACTAATAACTTGGTGGCAACACCTTTCTATCAGAACATGTGAAGCACTCAAACACAGTTTGTCCCAGGAAGTCAGCCATAGTTTTCAAGGGCACATCTTCTACTCCACTTGTTGACATCTCTGTGGGGGGTAAGGGGCACTTATTTCTTCCCCTCTTCTTTCTTACCACTCTCACAGTTATAACTTCTATCGATGCTTCCACAGACCAGTCTCTATGAAATTGTAGAACTAATATCCTCCCATGTCAAAAATGTCATGGGTTTAAACACAGAACCCAAAATAAGACAAGGAACTGGCCTTCTTAATTACACAGTGTGGAATGTAAGATTCTCAGTGGATCACTGGGTAACTGTAAAGTACTAGGCAGAGAAAAACTGTTACTTATCTGTATTTATGATGCTGTAATTCTCCACTTTATGCAAACTCATATTAAAAGAGCTACCGTTAGTGGGCAGCACTGTTGCATAGTGGGTAAAGCTATGGCCTGCAGTGTCAGCATCCTATATGGGTGCCGGTTGGGATCCTGGCTGCTGCACTTCCCATCCAGCTCTCTGCTGTGGCCTGGGGAAACAGTAGAAGATGGCCCAAATCCCTCATCTCCTGCACCCACCTATGAGACCTGGACAAAGCTCCTGGCTTCTGGTTTTGGATCCACACAGCTCCAGCCATCTATCTCTGCTTCTACCACTCTGTAAGTCTGCCTTTCAAATAAATAAATAATTATTTTAAGAAATAGCTTCATCCCAGAAGAAGCTCCTGGCTACAGGCTTCAGACTGGCACAGCTCCAGCTGTTGCTGCCATTTGGGGAGGGAACCATCGGATGGAAGACATCTCTCTCTTTCTCTCTCTCTCTTCTCTCCCTCTCTCTCTTTCTCTCCTCTCTCTGTGTAACTCTTTCAAATGAATAAATAAATCTTTAAAAAAGTAGCTCCAGTTATTGACAACACAGTAGACTTGCATTAATTTTAGTTCCCTTCTCACTTTGCAAAGGGATCAGTGGCAGGTAAAAACAGTTGACAGCCTTGCTAACAGGAGAAGAGATAGCTGAAGACAGAAAATGAAAAGCAGCCAAATACATCATCAACGAAAGAGAAGTGGACCTCATCCAACACAAACCTTTAAAAGTGGATGCTCACAATTAACGAGTGAAACAGCTGCCCACTGAAATCTTGTCTAGGGAGGGAAGATGTCCTAAGTTCTGCTTCTGTAAACTCCAGTCAAAAATCTGTCCTAATAAATCTGTCCCTGGCATCACTTTTACAAACATACTGGATCCACTGACCATTGGAAATGTGGTCCTAAGTCGTGTAGGCTGCCATTTAAACCCACCAATGCTGTAACAGCTAAGAAACTTGAATTTGATGCTCAATACTCAGGAAATCATTCCAGCTGAGCCTAGGGCCATTAATAGAAACTCCTTGGATCCTCCACTGTCTCTGTGCCTGTTTGAAAGAAGGGAGTTTTCCTACCCCAGGTTTCTGGAACAGCTTCAAATTCCACATTGGAAAAGTCTGATAATTAATACTTGAGAGGGATCAATGCACAAAGCAGCTATTCACGCTTCACACTGCTCCCCACCAGGAAGATGAGGTGCAGGATGAGAGCAGTGGGGCAGATCCTAGTCAGATCCTCCTTCCCACCCCTCTGCTGCCCCAGGCTCCCTGCTGAAGGCCATCCTGCCCCACCCTGCAGGAACCAGCCCAGGAAACATCAAGAGACCTGGCCAGACTGCATTCTGAGACCACCCACAGTGGGAACCCAGATTACTGACTGTGGAGATCAGGAGTCTTTCCACCTTCCTTCCCTGCATGTGCAGGTTTCCAGAATGCTAACCTCTCTCTCCGGTAACCACTAAATAAAGCGCATTAGGGACAGTTTGGGTGAGGTTCTGCAGGAGAGAGTCCAGGCGCTGGGTGCCTGTGAAGCAGAGTTGGGAGACAGAACAGCCCGGGTCCCAGCCCTGATCTCGGGGGAAGCTGCCATGATCGCTGGTGCCCTGGCATGCACTGTCTCCCACACAGGTCCCTGCCCCTTCCTGCACGTCAAACCTACAGCAGAAAGTCCCTGGAGCATGTACCCTTTCTTCAGGACACACAGGGAGCGGTGCTGGGAGTGCGGGTAGAGATTCCCTGGTACATGGGACCCACAGGTGAATGATGAAGAGGGAAGAAGCAGCAGGAGGCAGGCTCGGGGTGAGCACTCGGAAACTGCCTGGGATCGCACGTGCAGAGCAGGAGATGCAATAAATGACAGAGAAGGAGCAGCACAGCCCCCAGGGCTGACCCTGATCAGGGAATGAACTCCCTCTGGTCCAACTCAGAGCCCCAGGGACTGGCTGTAGCAGGCGCATGTGCACAGGCATTCCGAAGGCAGAATAGGTCGGAGCTCCTGGGAACTCTGGGAAATGGAGTCCAGGCCACATCATCCATAGAGACACCAGCTGGCCCTCCCAAAGGCTGCAGTCAGGGGTGGGTGCCCACAACCAGAAGGCCTTTGCTTTTGTTAAGTCCCTCCTTCCTTTCCTTCCCCCCCCAAAAAATGTCAGGGATCAGTTGCTGTTCTTCCTTTCCTGAATCAAATCTGAAAGAGTGACACTCACTGCTGCTAACTGACCCCAAATCCTGGCTCCCTCATAACCTCTGTCTCTTCCAGAAAAATCTTATTTACTACTTTGGCCCTAGAAATCATAAATGACTATGATAGAATGTAACTTTTAACAGAGGTGTAGAAGGCATGGTTTAATATCCAGTTTTGAGAATACAATTTTCATTTGTGTTTTATTGATGTTTATAGTTCTTTTAAGATTTATTGATTTATTTGGAAGTCAGAGTTACAGAGAAGGAGAGGCAGAGAGGGAGAGAGAGAGGTGTTTTCCATCTGCTGGTTCACTCCCCAATTGGCAGCAGTACCACAGTGCAGACCCCTTATAGTTCTTTTCAAATCATTTTACACTGTCTTTTTATTCATCTATTACAGAGACAGAAGAATGGACACAGAGCTAACATAGCTGAGTATTCAAGGAGACAGGTTAAGGGGTTAAATGCCTTATATCATGTCATTTATACCTTAGATTAATTCTGGGGATAGTATTATCTGGATTTTACAAAGTAGAAACTGAATGGAAAGAGCTTAGAAAAACATGGTGTTTTTAATATCATTTAAAAGTCTATGTTATAGGCCAATCAAGGGGCCAGCACTGTGGCATAGCAGGTAAAGCTACTGCCAGCATGGACATTCCATATGGGTGGAGGTTGAGTCCTGGCTACTCTGCCTTCGATCCAACTCTCTGCTATGGCCAGGGAAAGCGGTGGAAGATGGCCCAAATCCTTGGGCAGCTGCATCTGTGTGGGAGACCCAGAAGAAGCTCCTGGCTCTAGCATCGGATCAGTACAGCTCCAGCCATTGTGACCAATTGGTGAGTGAACCAAAAGATGGAAGATGTCCCTCACTCTCTCTCTCTCTCCCCTTCTACTCTGTGTAACTCTGACTTTCAAATAAATAAATAAATATTTTTTAGAGAGCCAATCATCATATAATACTAGCTTAAAGATGTTTCTTTTGTCTTGGGTCTCAGTTTTTAAAATCTGATTTCTCAAAGAGAAAAAATGTGAGAGATATGAAGAGTACCTACAAAAATAATTTACTGTAATTTTTTACTTTAATAATTTACTGTATGATGTACTGTAATTTACTGTAATAATGTACTGTAAAGAACCACATAGGATTATAACTTGTCTAGAAAACAAAGGAGATTCAAAGTTGCTATTATTTCATGGTAATTTCTTGTTATTTTTAATATCAAGATGGTATATAAATATTATGCACTCCTAGGTATTTGTGTGTTGTTTGGTATGTTTTATTTTTTAAGCACAAATTCAAAGAGATAACTAGATAACATGGAGTTCTGTGTTTCTGATTACTTCTCTCAATTAGAGATCATGGGATTAGAGTTGGTGCTAGTTTAAGAATGCTTCAATCTTTATCCACTGACTTCACACCAGCATTTACTATGTTAAACAATATTCTTTGGGTAGATGGCTCTTTCTTGTCAGACTGTAAACTTCATGGGGTCTAGAAACATATTTGTTTTGACACTAAAACTCAGCATCTTGACAGTCAGTCTTTTAGTTGAATAAATACATGATACACAAAATAAATATTTCTGCCCCTCAAGAACTGCCTAAGAGAGAAGAAAATAGAAATCAATTTGATGACTCTCAGTATTAGGTGAATATATAATTTGTCGTTCTGACATAAGCTTGGTCATAAAAAGCGCATATGAATAATTACACACAGTTGAAGTGTATGAACACCTAGGGCCAGCGGGTTAAATGTTCACCCTAGCTATGTAAGGCATTCCATGTCAATAGGAGAGGAAGGAGGAAGAGGGGAGGGAGTGTAGGTGGGAAGGTGGTTACGGTGGGAAGAATCACCATGCTCATTAATTAGCAGCAAAGAGAGAATCTGTGATCATTTGTTGCTTATGAAAGGGTGATAGGCATTATTTAATTAAAATGCAGGCATCAGTGTTTTCCTGTCTCTGAAATAGGAAGTCTATAACTCAGAATTCCTTGCTGTTTCATCAAAAACAATTCAAAACAAGAACCTAATTAAGCATAAGTGGAAGTTATGCCTTAGAAGTCTATTCTAATCTCTAGGAGGTTCAGGGGTTGGAAAATTCATCGAAAATCTTCCTGAAAAATGTCCCATATATTTTCCATGACCACTACCCAGAAGCATAAGCTCTTTAAAATAAAGATTTATTTATTTGAAAGTCAGAGTTACACAGAGAGAGGAGAGGCAGAGAGAGAGAGAGAGAGAGAGAGAGAGAATCTTCCATCTGCTGGTTTACTCCCCAATTGGATGCAATGGCCAGAGCTGAGCTGATCCAAAGCCAGGAGCTAGGAGCTTCTTCCAGGTCTTCCATGTGGGTTCAGGGGTCAAAGGACGTGGGCCATCTTCTACTGCTTTCGCAGGGCATATCACAGGTGGATCGGAAATGGAGCAGCTGGGACTTGAACTGGTGACCATATGGGATGCTGGCACTGCAGGAGGCAGCCTTATCTGCTACACCATAGCACCAGCCCCCATAAGCCCTATATTCTGCAGAACCAGCACCCCAGACACCAACCACCACATGACATCCCATGGCACAC
This sequence comes from Oryctolagus cuniculus, assembly GCF_964237555.1. Lineage (NCBI taxonomy): Eukaryota > Metazoa > Chordata > Mammalia > Lagomorpha > Leporidae > Oryctolagus > Oryctolagus cuniculus. Next base: position 108,536 of record NW_027208280.1, read on the forward strand.
TCACCCCTGCAATGTTCTGCAGCTCTTGCTCCTCTCCACTTTCACTGGAAGAATCTGCAACTCCTTTTTTCATACAAGTAATTCTGATTCAGATGATGCCCCTGACACAATTGGCTGGCAAGTGCCATGGCATGTGTCCATGACCTAGCTAAATGCACAGCTGGAACATTTTAAACTTTTCACTGCCATGATGAGACACGGACTCCTTCTAATGAAGTAGGGGATTTTTCAGGGAGTCTAGAGAATCAAATATGACAAAATGACAAATCTTAACCAAAGGGTGCCGTGGTACAGATGAAGAGAACCCAAAATGTATTTTTCTATCTTTTCCTTTCTGAGTTAAGTGCCTAAAAACAAAGCCAATGAGGGTTAAACAGACCCATTCTGAAAATTCCTTAACATCTTCATTTTCATCCAAATTAATATATTACTTGAAGGAAATAAATTTTACATAAATGAAAATGCAGTACCACAGACAAGAGTACAGAACATAGGCCCTCAGTTAGCTTCAAACCATCTGGGTGCATTAATGTGTTCTTCCAGAACCAAAGCTTTAGTACAATGCCTCTGACATTCCTCCTCCACCCTGATGGATCTTGGGTTGCTGGCACTTCAGGCCAGTGCTTTAATCTGCTGTGCCACAGCACTGGCCACAACGTAGTGTTTCTAATAGAAGAGTTGGTTAAGTCATTAACTCCTCTAAAATACAAGTTAAGTATTAGTTTTGAAACTCTGATTCATTCATGAGAGAAACAAAAGGTTAATTTTCTCTTTTTGCTTCTGGGTATGAAAATTTTCTTCTAAGAAATTAATCATGACTTTTACATCTCAGACCCTATTATGAGTAAGTAGAGAATATTGTGGGGTTATATGCTCATTCTATCAAAGGAACATTTCTCCAATTAAAGAAAACATTATGGGCATCCCATATGGGCATTGGTTTGAGTCCTTGCTGCTCCACTTCTGATCCAGCTCCTTGCTATGGCCTGGGAAAGCAGTAGAAAATGGCCCAAGTTCTTGGGCCCATGCACAAGCATGGGAGACCTTGAAGCTCCTGGCTCCTGGCTTTGGATGAGCCCAGATCCAGCCGTTGCAGCCAACTGGAAATTGAACCAGCAGATGGAAGACTTCTCTCTCTGTATGCAACTCTGCCTTTCAAATAAATAAATGAATAAATCTTTGAAAAAAAAAAAAGATGTCCAAGTCTTACATCAGAGTACTGGGGTTTAGTGCCTAGCTCTGGTTCCTAACTCCAGCTTCCTGCAAATACTGATCCTATAAGGCAGCACTGATGGCTCAAGTATTCAGGTTTCTTCACACACATGGGAGATTAAGATTGAGTTCATGGGCTGGTGCCATGGCTCACTTGCTTAATCCTCTGCCTGCAGCACCAGCATCCCATTGGGGTGCTGGTTCTAGTCCTGGTTATTCTTCTTCCAGTCCAGCTGTCTGCTGTGGCCCGGGAGGGGAGTGGAGGATGGCCCAAGTGCTTGGGCCCATGCACCTTCATGGGAGACCAGGAAGAAGCACCTGACTCTGGGCTTTGAATTGGCATAGTGCCAGCTGTAGTAGCCATTTGGGGAATGAACCAGCAGATGGAAGACCTTTCTTTCTGTTTCTCTCACTATCTTTATCTCTACCTGTCAAATAAATAAAAAAAAAAATTGAGTTCACACTCCTGGCTTCAGCCTGACCCAGTTCTGGCTGTTGCAGGCATTTGGGGGAGTAAAGCAGAGAATCAGAGTGCATTTTCATTCTCTCACCCTCTACCTCCCAATTAAGTAAAAAAAAAAAAAAAACTTAAAGAAAGTCAAATTGGACTAAAGGTAATAATATAGGTAAGTGTCCCACTTCTTTCATATGACCAACCACTAGGTACTAAAAGTTTTCATTTTTTCCACTCACCACATCCGTTGCCCATGGCATTTAATTTCCTAGGTTTTAATTTTTCTTTTCCCTAGGTAAAACATGACCACTTGGTGCCAGTGCTGTAGCATGAGGTAAGATGCTGCTGCATTGCCGGTATCCCATATGGGTGCTAGCTGAGTCCCAGCAGCTCCCCTTCCAATCTGGCTTCCTGCTAATGGTCCCAGAAAAGCAACAGAAGATAACTGGGGCCCTGCCACCCACATGGGACACCCAGATGAAGTTCCTGTCTTCAGTCTGGCCCAGCCCAGGCCACTGCAGCCAGCTGAGTAGTAAACCAGCAGATAGATAATCTGTCTCTTCCACTCTGCTACATTTTCAAATACATGCATCAATCTTCCTTTAAAAAATAAAAATAGAAACCACTTAAGCTTTCAAAGTATACAAGAAAGAAGCTTACAGCACTGATAAATTCAGGACCTAAAACATCTTCATGATTTGCTCTTTGCTTTGCAGAATGATACTGAGTGTTTTTTTTTATCTTTTTTTTTTTGATAGGCAGAGTGGACAGTGAGAGAGAGAGACAGAGAGAAAGGTCTTCCTTTGCCGTTGGTTCACCCTCCAATGGCCGCCGCGGCTGGCGCACTGCGGCCGGCGCGCCGCGCTGATCCGATGGCAGCGGCCAGGAGCCAGGTGCTTTTCCTGGTCTCCCATGGGGTGCAGGGCCCAAGCACTTGGGCCATCCTCCACTGCACTCCCTGGCCACAGCAGAGGGCTGGCCTGGAAGAGGGGCAACCGGGACAGAATCCAGCGCCCCGACCGGGACTAGAACCCGGTGTGCCGGCGCTGCTAGGCGGAGGATTAGCCTAGTGAGCCGCGGCGCCGGCCACTGAGTGAGTGGGTTTTTAAAAGCATATATTTTGGTCCCTAAATTTCTAAACCATGAACATGATTATTACATAAATATATTTATATATTTTTAAGAATTGTTTTATTTACTTCAGAAAGGTCTTCCATCTGCCGCTTCACTCCCCAAATTACTGAAAACCTGGGGCTTGGCCAGGGCAAAGCCAGGAGTAGGGGCCAGTGCTATGACACAGCAGATTAACACCCTGGCCTGAAGCACTGGCATCCCTTAAGGGTGCTGGTTCAAGACCTGGCTGCTCCACTGCTGATCAAGCTTTCAGCTTATGGCCTGGGAAAGCAGTAGGAGATGGCCCAAGTTCTTGTGCCCCTGCACCTGAGTGGGAGACCTCGAAGAAGCTCCTGGTTCTTGGCTTCAGATAAGCGCAGCTCCAGCCATTTCAACCTTTGGGGAGTAAACCATCAGATGGAAGATCTCCCTCCCTCTCTCTCTCTCTCTCTCTCTGTGTGTGTGTCTGTGTGTGTAGCCCTTTCAAATAAATAAACAAATCTTTAAAAAAAAAAGCCAGGAGTCAGGGAAATTTCATCCAGGTCTCTCGCTTGGGTGCAGGACCACAGGATTTGTACCATATTCTGCTGCTTTCACAGGTATGTTAGCAGGGAGCTGGAACAGAAGTAGAACATGCAATTGGTGCTCATAGAGGATGCTAGTGCTGCAGGTGTTGGTATAACCCATTTTGCCACAGTGTTGGCCCTGTAACAATTTTTAATTCCTAGGAATTAACAGGGAAGAAAGAAGTATGGCAGGATACCTTTTTTTAGAAAAATTATTTTATTTATTTGAAAAAGTTATATAGATAGAGAGAGAGAGAGAGAGAGAATCTTCTGTCTGCTGGTTCACTGCCCAAATGGCTACAATGGACAGAGCTGAGCTGATCTGAAGCCAGGAGTTAGGAGCTTCTTCTGGGTCTCCCACATGAGCAAAAGGGCCCAAGGACTTGGGCCATCCTCTACTGTTTTCCCAGGTGCATTAGCAAGAGGCTGGACTGGAAGTGGAGCAGCCGGAACTCTACCAGCACTCATATGGGATGCCTGTATTTCAGGCCAGGGCTTTAACCTGATGTGCCACAGTGCTGGCTCCAACAGGTGACCTTTTACTCTCAATAATCTCTTCTTGGTATTGGCAGCAGTTTGTAATTTTTTGTTTATTTGCCTTCTTCTTAATCTATATTTTTAAAAAATTACAAAAGGTTCCAGCACCCTGAGAACCTCCATCACAAGGGCATACAATCAGATGTTTGTCCAGAAAAGGGTGGTGTAGATGCAACGTGGAAAATGCAAGGTGAGTTGATTCATCTTTCTCAGGCTGTGGTTTCCATGGGCAACTTTTATAACCAACTGCCATATTTGTTCCTCTTCCACAGAGTGGAAAACATGTTAAGTCACCCTATTTAGCCAAAAGCCAGTGGCAGCACTTCAATATGTCATCAATCCAGGGCCAGCATTTTTGCACAAATGGGGAAGTTGCCAACTGCAACAACAGCATGCCTTATGGCACTGCTTTGAGACTCACATCCTTCACTTCTCATGCAGCTCTTTGCTTGAGAAAGCAGCAAAGATTGCCCAAGAGTTTGGGTTCCTGCACCCATATGGGGGACTGGGACAGAGTTCCAGGGTCCTGGCTTCAGCCTGGCTCAGCCCCAGCTTTTGTGGCCATCTGGAAGTGAGCCAGCAGATGAAAGATAGATCTCTCTCTCTCTCTCTATTTCTTTCTTTTACCTAAACATACATTACATAAATAAATGAAAATGCATCAATATAGCAACTTTTTAAGGAAAAGTCTTCTGATTATTGCAGGTATTGTCTCAATGCATAAAAATATTCAGACACAAAAATTATAAACTGATTTATATTTATATTTCTCAACCACATACCTTTCAGAAAAAATTGTCTGCCACTCAGCATCAGGTATCAGTCTGAAAGCATTCATTAAAAAATCAAGTAATTTTACTAAACATAAAAACCTCTAGTATAGGCTGCATAAACCAGTTGCTTCCATGGCTATACACAGATTTATTTTTGTTAATTTACAGGGATCACTGCACTTCCCTGGCATGGAGCTCTCTGAAGAGTTTAAACACTGATGGGTGTGGCATTATTTCTGATATTTGCTTATTATCCAGAGTGCATTTTTAAATATCTATCATGAACTCCACACTCTATAAATCTATTTCAAATATGTTGATATTTAATGGTATTTACACACTTACAACGGAGCTAATCCTCCTAACTTCTCTCTGGAAAAGCTATGCCTTTGACATTGCCTTTTTTCACACATATGGAAATGCATAATATGCTTCTGTATGGTACTTCAGAATTTATAGAAGGCTTTTCAGGTAAGATTTACATAACATCATGTGAAAGTGGCCAAAGGACACAGTCTTCTCATTACAGAGGGGAGAGGTATGAAGTGACTCTCTGAAGAGTTACTCAGATTCTATCAGTCAGGTTCAGAATCTTACTAGGTATCAGCTACACATCTAGATTTTTTTCCCTACTGTCTCTTTGTCAGAATTCCCAGCCTATGAGTGAACTTCAGTCTGAATGAATGCTAATGTTCAAGGTTCTAAGTGAAAAAATTACTGAGGTTTGTATTGCTGAGGAAAGCATGTGTCTAAATGTTACTTGTATTTAATAATAAGTATTGAATCACATGAAACTGAATATAAGATTATGCAAATTTTTAAGATGAAGAGCATATATTTAAACCCACATTCTTACATTTTGCAAATGTGTTGAAACAGCTTACTGGAGCATGTGTTTGGCATAGTGGTAAAGCCTTCCACATCCCAGTCAGCATGCCCAGGGCTCAAGCCCTTGCCCTGCTTCTGCTTCTGGCTTCCTGCTAACAGAACCCTGGGAGGCAGCAGCTGATGGCTCAAGTACTTGAGTCCCTGCCACTTGTGTGGGAGACCCACACTGAGTTCCTGGCTTCAGCCTGAAGCAGCTCTGGTTGGTGCAGACATTTGAGGAATGAGCAGTAAATAGAAGGGCTCTCTCTGCCTTGCAAATAAACAAAAATAAATATACAGACTTTTCTTAAGGTGTCTTGCACACTTCTAAATGATTTCCCTTTTCACAGTAAAATGCCTAACTGTCCTCTTTAGTAACAATGCATGTTTTGCTCTCCATGTCCACTCCTGAGCTCCAAGTACCGACGCTCACCCTAGCAAACTGACTGGTTCCAATGTTCAAGTACTCATCTCCCATTCTCTTTTGGTGGGTCTACCGGAATGAAAGGAGAGTATCTACAGTAATGAATATCTTACTGTTGCTCTTGCTGTCCACCTGCAGGCCTGAAGGATGACCAGCTGAATACACACTGTGAAGTTCTGGACGTAGTTTCCAAATTTCAGTCACTTTACAGCTGAGGGACTCTGTCTTCGTCAATGACCTGAAAACCTGCAGGAGTAGGGAGAAGCTGTGTTTGAAGAACTCACAAATACAGTGCATTGAAGCCAACCACTACCACCCCCACCACACCCCTACTTCAGGGTTCTGGCAAATCCCAAACCAGGAGTTTGGGACCAGGAGTGGTTCAGGAGGTGACCTCGACTCCTTACTCTGAACAGCTCCAAAGTGCCTGGTGCACCCAGCGGGAGCTCAGCACCTCGACCTCCCCACCAGGACACCTGGCACTCAGAGCCTCCAGGAGGCCTGCAGCAGACCCGCAGGTCCTGGGGCACTGGGATGTGCATCCAGAGCTAACCCAAAATACAGGGCCAGCTCAAGTGTCACCTCCCCACAAAGTCACTGTCTCCTACTCCCTCCCGGAAGGCTGCAGGCCAGCACCCGGCACTGGGAGTCACGACATTTGGGGTTCACCCACTCTCCCACGAAGGAAGATGCCCCCGTGGGAACCCCGCTCCATCTGCAGTCAGGGCTCTGGGAAGAAGAGCCAAGCCAGACTCCACACTAGGATTGCAGCCTGGGAAAGTCCAGGGCCCCAGCACCCTTGCTGGGCATGGGGTCTCCCTAAGTGTGCTCTGAGCCAGGGCCTCAGCCATCAGCATCTTTCTTGCTTCCAGAATCTGCTGCAGGGCAGTTCAGGTTCAGCCCAGCAGGGGGCCTCTGGCCAATCCTTGCTGCCCTGGGGCAGGACCAGCGCTGCCAGACCCACCCCATGCCAGGCTGGCTATAAAGGAGATGGTCATTGGTGGGCAGCTGGTAGTTGCAGTGTGTGCAGGTGATGTGGGTGGTGTTAGATTCTTGGTCTTCCCATTTCATACCTTGGGGCTAGAATGCAGGTGGTGGCCCGAGAGTCAGGAGGGGCAGGAGAAGAAGAGACAGACCTGGTGAGTGCGACTGCCCACCTCTCCTGCCAGCCCTGCTAGCTGAGGCTTGCAGCATGTGCTGCACTTGGGGAAGCAATGAAGGCCGAATCTCAGCAGGAAAACCAAGTGTGAGGTGCTGATTTGCTCACTGACACAGCATCTATGTGGTCTGCATGGGCAGACAGGGGGAAGGGTTTGGCAGGAGGGTGCTGGAGGCGCACTGGGCCTTCGTGCAGCTGCCTGCTGTAGGCATCCAGGGCAGCAGAGTCCTGCGGGATCCCTAGAGATCCTGGCCATGCTGTGCCTTCCATCATCCACCCTCCTGCACTGATGCTGGGGGCAGTGCTTCTGCGGTTGATATCTCATTGGAGTCCATGGTCATTTTCTCATACTGGGCTGATCTCACACAGTGACAATCATGGAACAAAGCACTGTCCTGCAGCATCTGCCTCCCTGGAGCATTGCAGGTGGAAAGGGGGACACGGGTGACTGGTGGCACCTCCTGTGCGTGGTCCCTGGCCCATCCAGGACTAAAGGTGGAAAGGGAAGGAGAGGAGTAGGCTCAAGGCAGTACTGCTGCAGGTTCCATCAGGTGCAAAATGTCTCCCAATTGTGATTAACCTTGCAGGGAAACTGTCTCCTTTTGTGGGCCAGAGACAGCATCTGCCTTATTAGCTGTGCAGTGTATTGATAATTAAAATTTGGGCAGTCCTATCTTTAGTGCTCACAGCATAGTTACATTCTGAGGAACTGATGAAACTGCTCAGTACTTCGGGACTGAGTGTAATATTAGGTGGGTAAGCCTGTTGTTGGCTTTTGGTTTATAGCTATTGGGCAACTTTATTTGGTAAAAATGCATTCAGGCTCAGTAGTGTATTCAAGGATGACCACTTAGTGAATTGTCTTTTTTTTTTTTTTTTGTAAGAATAAGAGTACTGAAGACCGGGTTGAGCTACCTATGGAAAAACTCCACCATTCCTGGGAAGGCCACAATTGGCAAGAAAAGCAGGTAGCAAGCTTTCATCAAGTAAGTTGAGATTCCTGTGTTTGCAATCTGAAGAGCTCACTGCTGAGCTGGGAGGGGGACTGCTCTGAGCACAACTCATTAGAGAACTGCTCTTGCAGACCTTCCCTGAAGGAAGCACTGTTGTGGTCAGAAGCATTCCAGGAGCTGCTGGCCAGCAATTGTGAATTAGGCTTGAATTGAATCCATTGCAAGTATCACAAGAGTGCAGAAAGGCTGTGTCCTCAAATGAGCAGCTCACCAAGGAGAATTCGACTTAACCTAGTAGAAGGTCTGTTTATCTCCGCTTATTTCTCAGCATATTCACACCAGGTGGGGAAGATAAATCAGCCTTCAGCTCTGCAATGGCAGTGCTCTTGGTTGAGGCTGAGGATGCTTTTCATTGCATGCAGTGTTTGCAAGAGACTTAGTTCCCTGAGGATTTATGCCTCTCCTGTAAATACATTTTTGGCACTAAAACAAACTGAAGTATTTCTGTTTTAGTAGTATGGAACCAATGAAGTATTTTGCCTACAGGCATCTTTGTTTTAAAAGCTAAATCCGCAGGATTACAGGATTCAATAAAAACAAGAGAATAGCTAATCCTAGTACTAGAAAAGCACAAGGGATTATTTGATCATTAGCTTCCTCATATTCCTCATGTTTCTTTTTATTTTTCTACCTTCTCTTCCCTACCTACACTGGTCTGGCTGTATTGGAGGCTTTTCTAAAAACTGAATTCTGTGAAGAAAATATAGGCTACTGGCTGGCTTGAGAAAACTTCCAAAAAAAATCAACCCACCCCAGAAGCTATCCTTATATCCAAGATAAATATATACACTCTTCTTAGTGTGGGGAGCAACTCGGACTAGACTAAGTTACTGGAATTAAGACTTATTCTATGCATTTGCTCTCCCACAATATGGCGCTGAGAAGGGAGAAACAGCTTCTACACAGCTGCCTCCAGTTCAACCAATAAACTGTAGGACTTACTCCTGATTGCAGGAGAGCAGCGTACTCGGCGTGTGGGCAGCCGAGTTAGGATTGGCGGAGGAGGACTCTAAAGGAGGAGAGAGACGGCATGCACCAGGAACATCTAAGGGGAACATCTAAGGGAACACCTGTGCAGCCCCCGAGAGAGCCGGCTGGGGTTGTGCCGCTCCGCCACAGAAGTGGGGAATGTGGCAGGGGGAACCGCCCTTCCACAGAGGTGGAAGGGACGGTAGCCAACCCGGGAAGAACCAGCAGCAAACCCGGGGAGGGCCGAGAAGACAAAAGAACAACGCAGGGTCCTGTGTCGTTCCTCCACGAAGAGGGGGAGCGACATAATGGTGCCGTGACTCGGATATGAAGCCTAGGCAGGGTTTAGTGTCGTTCCCCCATGAAGACGGGGAGCGACATAATGGTGCCGTGACTCGGATAGGAAACTTAGGAGGGAAGAAATGGGAAGAAGTGGAAAATACCGGAGAGAGAGACTAGCAAAGAGCCTAGGGAAAGCCGGACAGAAAATGTGCCAGAAGAAGCTATCGAAAGCCTAGGCATAGACTCGGATATGGACTGTGGGAAAGAAGTTAGGATTGAAAGCAAAAGTGAAAGCTTTCATAGACTCGGATGTGGATTATGGTGGGGAAGCTAGGAGATTGAAAGCGAAAGTGAAACCTGGAGGAGGCTTGGACTCGGATGCGGACTGTGGGGAGAGGCCAGGGGAAATGAGGGAGGAATATTGTTGGAAGAAAACTTAGGGAAACATACCAGGTAGAGAAAAATGTTAGGGAGGATGTAGCCGCAGGGGCAGGCTGAGGCGGAGACGAAAGCTACCTTGGGATTCGTCGAGTCAGCTTGGGAATAAGGGGTGAAAAGTTAAAACCAGAAGCGGAAACGTAAGCCAGGTTGGAATCCGTCAGATTAGCCCAGGGAGCAAAGGACGAGAAGCCAAATCGTGGGGCAGAAACGTGAGCTGGGTTGAATTCGCTAGGTTAGCCCGGGGAACTTGGATTGAATGCTAGTGGCGGAAACGTGAGCTGGGGCTGTGTGACTCACGGAGGCTGCCACGCTCAGAGAGAGCGTGCGGGGCACAAGTAGATAGGGAACGCTGGGCTAGTGCGAGGCCGTGGTGCGGGCGCGAAGCCAGGAAGCCGCGCAGAGCCATGAAGCTGCCGCGGGGCGAGGTGCCGAGAAGCAGCCTCGGGGTGGGCGCCGGGAAACCGCGGGGATAAGAGAAGCTGCGGGAAGTTTAGAAGTAAAATGAGAGAAATAGGAATGCTGGCAGATAGAAGTAAAATAGGAGAGATAGGAATGCCCGGAGATAGAGAAATAGAAAAAAAAGTAAGGCCTCCCCTCAACATGGCAATGAGAGAGCTTGGATTCGATCTGCCTGATTAGGGAGGTGGTGAGCACCTGCGGGCAGCTAGCAGCTTATGCGCCGCAGGTCACCGAAGACAGGCACGAATTAACATCAATAAGTCTCCCCACAATACCACAATGAGAAGGCTTGGATTCAGTTTGCCTGATTGGTAGGGCTTGTAACACCTGCAGGCAGTTCTAGCAGAGCAGAGCATGCGCTGCAGGGCACCGAACACAGGCACGCATCAGCACCTAAAAACCTCCTCACAACATGGCGAAGAGAGGACCCGGATTCGGTTTGCCTGATTGATAGGACTTGTAAGCACCTGTGGGCAACTCTAGCAAGCAGAGCAGAGTGTGTGCCACGGGGCACCAAAGACAGGTGCGTATCAACGCCAAAAAGTAAAAAGAAAGGGGGATCTGTGGGGAGCAACTCGGACTGGACTGAGTTACTGGAATTAAGACTTATTCTATGCATCTGCTCTCCCACAATATGGCGCTGGGAGAGGAGAAAACAGCTTCTACGCAGCTGCCTCTTGCCAACTTGAGTGATGACCTCCAGGAGCTGATCCTGCTCCTGATTGGAGGAGAGCAGTGTACTCGGCGTGTGGGCAGCCGAGTTGGGATTGGCGGAAGAGGACTATAAAGGAGGAGAGAGACAACATGCACCAGGAACATCTAACGGGAACATCTATCTGAAGGAACACCTGTGCAGCCCCTGAGAGAGTCGGCCAGCGGTGTGCCGCTCCCCCGCGGAAGTGGGGAATGTGGCAGGGGGAACCGCCCTTTCACGGAGGTGGAGGGATGGCAGCCAACCCAGGAAGAACCAGCAGCAAACCCGGGGAGGGCCGAGCAGACAAAAGAACAGTGCAGGGTCTTGTGTCGTTCCCCCACGAAGACGGGGAGCGACACTTAGAAAAAGGCCTAAAAGTGGTAAGACACAATTCCTCATTTCAGCATAAAGAGTACACTCTTGACATCAAGAAGCAACAAAAGAAGTAAAGACATAAGACTAAAGCAAGGGCCAAGGAATCAGAAAAGCTTCCTCTCCTGGTGCCCTATCTTTCAAATAAGTATCCCCAGACCTGACAGGTGGAGCTCATCACACATTACAGCTTCTGATTTTCACTTTCAAAGAGCAGAGCCCCCTTCTCTAACAAAGGATAATGAGTGATCATTGTTTCAGATGAACATGCTTTCAAACCAAAACTCTTATTATCCAAAATATACAAGAAGCTATGACTCCCAGCTTTACAACTGCCTGGAAAAGGGTGTATTGCTTGATGGAGAATAACTTTCTGAAGTTCTATTTCTTTGCGAGGCATAGTTACAGAGAGAAAAATAGAGGGAAACACAGAGGTCCATCTGCTGGCTCACTCCCTAAATGGCCACAATGGCCAGGGCTGGGCCAGGCTGAAGCCAGCAGCTTCCTCCAGGTCTCCCATGTGGGGGCAGAGGACCAAGCGCTTGGGCCATTCTCTGCTGCTTTACCCAGCAAGGAGCTGGGGAAGAAGTAGCACAGCTGGGAGTCAAACTGGCATCCATGTGGGATGTTAGTGCTGCAGGCAGCAGTGTAACTTGCTATGCCACAACAGCAGCCCCCAGTAGGAACTCTTATCCCTGGTCTTTCTTTTGAGTCAGAATGCTCCCAGGACTTGTGTTGAAAACCACAGATCACCACAGAACCCCATGAGAAGAAAAAGGAGCCCCAGAGTAGAGGACATGTTCTGTTTCCTAAGGCAGAAGTTTTTGACTGCCAGAGACGAACATTCAATTCAGCCTGGGTGTTTGGGAAATATACCTCGCAACTGGGGATTCCAGTTCAGGTAGTAAATCAGGAAGCTGGTGACTGTCCAGGAGATGCCTGTATGAGAACAGCTTCCACCACCGTGAAGACACAGGCAGGAAATACGTGGTCTGAGTGGGGTGGGTCTCACTGGAAAAGCAGGACTCTGAGATGGAAGATAATGCAATGGAATGCTGTTGTTCCAGACTCACTTAAAATCAATAGGTCTGGGATTCTGTGGCCTTAGCTACCTAGCTCTACATCTTTCCTTAAATCCATCCAGGTTACCACATGGTTTTAGTTCTAGGTTTTAAGTCCAAACTAATGTAACGTGTTTATTATGTAGAATCATCCATGCTATTGCTGTGTATTGCTGAAGCTGAAGTGATGTTTGAATTGTTAAATGGTATATAAAATAGTGAGTGCTCATGTGTAGAAAACCACAGTGGCTGTTCCAAGTGCCAAACACTCTTGAAGGCAGTTAAGCTTTGAAGTGGTCTTTGAATATTTGAATACATTTAATTTGATAAATAATGCCATTGAATACTCAGAGTCCAGGTGTGAGTTGATTTGATTTTGGTAACTGGAAATATGACCAACATAAGATCTTTGTAGTAGAGAAGAAGCATGCATTACTGAATCTGTGCAGGGAGAACAGACAGCCCCCAGAGCTGAGATGAGGGTGGCAAGCAGGATGCTCTTTTCTAAACCTAAGTCACAGCACATCTTTAGAATGACACAGCGTTAAAATTACTGACAGAATCTTTTATTAAACATCAAAGTCTTTGATGAGAATAAAACATTGACCTAACTCCCTTCTTGAGTATTAAGAACCAGCTAAATAGGAGGCTGCAGTGGTGACCTCGAAGGGGTTGGGGACGAGGCTCAGGGGTCGTGGGTCCCAATGGCTGGCCCAGAATGGCTGCGGGCTCCCCGGGGCATGGGCTGGCACCACGGCTTAGGGCTCCAGAGGTCGGGGGAAGCCTGCTGGGCTGCTTCCTGCTTCCTTACTTGGGTAGAGGTCAGGGATCACAAAGTGACTTAAAGTGACCAGTTTGAGGCAGATATTCCTGAGGTGCCACTGGGGCCTGGGCTGGGCCCGCGGGCTGGGCGCAAGCAGAGGGGAGACACCCGGGACCTGCAGGCCAAGGCTGCAGGTGTTCCTGTTGGCCCCCGGGCACCCGCAGGGCCTCAGCCTGTCTCACAACGGAACCGCACATGCATCTCAGACCATTTTTACCCCTAATTCCACTTTAAAGAAAGGTTTATTGAGGCCTGCGCCGTGACGTGGGGGTGCAACCACAGCCTGCAGGGCCCACATCATGGGAACCGGTTCCATTCCCTACCGTCCTACTTCCTGTCTCACTCCAGCCAACGAGTGCAGTGGTGATGGACAGGTGCTTGGACTCCACACCACGTGGGAGATGGGTTGGGACTCGTGGGCCTTCAGCCTCACCCAAACATTCAGGAATCAAACCAGCAGATCGAAGACCCCCATCTCTATGCCTTTCAAATAAATCTCTTAAAATAAATAAAAAGGAAATGCAAAAAAAAAAAAAAAAAAAGAACCAGCTAAATAGAAGTGAACTGTATGGAGACAAACACCAATGTTACATTACTCAACTCTCCGCTGCTCCAATGAACTAAGACAAATAAGAGGGATATAGGCCTCCCCTTTTTTGTTATCCTTCCCTTGGTTCCAACTAGCATGGGCTTCCAGAAAATGTACAGCGAATCCATTCTCTTCTGTGGTCAATACATGATCTCAGAATTTCCCTTATTCATTTGCTTAACAGATTTTGATTATGATACTCTAGGGAAAGGGAAGGCAACACAACTGCCCTTTTCCCCCATTTTTAAAATCTATTATTTATTTGAAAGGCAGAGTTACAGAGAAGGGGTAGAGACAGATCTTCCATCTGCTGGTTCACTTCCCAAATTGGCCTCAGCTGAGCCAATCTAAAGCCAGGCGCTTCTGCCAGGCCTCACACATGAATGCAGTGGTTCAAGCACTTGGGCCACCTTCTGACGCTTTCTCAGTCACATTAGCAGGGAGCTAGATTGGAAGTGGAGCAGCTGGGACTTGAATCAGCACCCATATGGGATGTTGGCACAGCAGGCCATGGCTTTACCCACTGAGTTGGTACCGTGTGTGTGTGTGTGTGTGTGTGTGTATGTATGTATTTTTATTTCAAAGACTCATTTATTTATTTGAAAGTCAAGGTTAGAGAGGGAGAGACATAAGAAGAGAGATCTTTCAACCTCTGGCTCACTCCCCAAATGTCCACAACAGCAGAGGCTGGGCCAAGCCAAAGCCTGGAGGCTGAACAGCAGATAATCTTTAGTTATTAATTTAAAATGAATAGGCTGTAGCTGGTGCTGTGGCATATAAGGTAAAGCCACCACCTGCAGTGCTGGCATCCCTTATGGGCACTGGTTCATGTCCCAGCTGCTCAGCTTCTAATCTAGCTCCCTGCTAATGTGTCTGGGAAAGCAGCAGGAGATGGCCCAAATACTTGGGTGCCTGAATCCATGTGGGAGACCTGGAAGAAGCACCTGGCTTTGGATTAGCCCAGCTCCAGCTGCTTGCAGCCACTTGGGGAGTAAAACAGCAGAGAGAACATCTCTGTCTATGTGTCTCTCTATAATGCTGTCTTTCAAATAAATAAATAAATCTTTAAAAAAGGTTTATTAATGTATGCTATCATCCAATCCAGTGAAAGAGAAGCATTAAATATTGCTACCTATATTTTTATTTATTTTTATTTTTTAATTTTTTTAAACTTTTATTTAGTAAATATAATTTTCCAAAGTACAGTTTATGGATTACAAAGGCTTCCCCCCCATAACTTCCCTCCCACCAGCACCCCGCCCATCTCCCACTCCCTCTCCCATTCCATTCACATCAAGATTCATTTTCAATTATCTTTATATACAGAAGATTGTTTTAGTATATATTAAGTAAAGATTTCATCAGTTTGCAGCACACAGAACATAAAGTGTAAAATACTGCTTGAGTACTAGTTATAGCATTACTTCACATTGGACAACACATTAAGGACAGAGATCCCACATAAGGAGTAAGCACACAGTGATTCCTGTTGTTGACTGAACAATCTGACACTCTTGTTTATGGCATCAGAAATCTCCCTGGGCTCTAGTCATGAATTGCCAAGGCTATGGAAGCCTCTTGAGTTAACTGACTTCAATCTCATTTAGACAAGGTCATAGTCAAATGGGAAGTTCTCTCCTCTCTTCAGAGAAAGGTACCTCATTCTTTAATGGCCCATTGTTCTACTGGGATCTCACTCACAGAGATCTTTTATTTAGGTCATTTTTTTTTCTTTTTTGCCAGAGTGGCTTTCCATACCTAAAATACTCTCATGGGCTCTTCAGCCAGATCTGAGTGCCTTAAGGGCTGATTCTGAGGCCAGAGTGCTGTTTAGGACATCTGCCATTCTACGAGACTGCTGTGTATCGCACTTCCCATGCTACCTATACTTTACATAGTCTAAGTATTGTATAAACTAAAATATACAACACTAGGAGTATGCTATCAGTAATTACACTACCAATCTCAATGATTATAAATAAGAATTTTAGCAACTATACTGATTCTGAACCGTGATTCAATGATTCTGCTTTTAAATTTAAAATGCCCATGAACTTCAATGTTTCTGTGTAGCTCCTAATAGAACTACAAGCCTTAGAAGTTCTATGCTGTTTAACATTTCATCTTCAGTGCCAACTTGATTATTACACTGCCAGTTTATAAAGCACTTCACAGTCATGTGAACCTTACCATAAGATAGGACTGTGTAGAATAAATCCTTTAACTATAAAGACAATCTTATCTCACAAGGGAGGAAGATCCAGAGGGGTCAAATGACTTGCTAATGTCACTTAGCTCTGTTGGCACAGAAACAAGGCAATCTCTCAGCTTCCTGCCACCTCCCCTTACACCACCTGCCTCAACTAGATGAGCCTGTAATTTTAAGGACACTCAGGCCCCATGAGTTTAAATGAATTTTTCAAGGTTACATGACAAGTACCAAAACCAGAAGCAAAAATTATTGCTTCCATCTTTCTCTTCCTTGTCCACAATGGAAGTCTGATTTATAGTTATGCATTATTCTAATATCATTTACAACCAAGAAGCATTATTTTTCCCCAAATTTAACAATGAAACTACCTTTTTCCATTGAGGAAGTTATTTTAATGGATGATACAAACATACTTGTTTTGTTTTTTACTTTGAGATGCAAAGAAATGAACAAGTAGACAGAGAAGTGGTATTCACCCTCTAGTTCACTGCTGAAATATCCACAGTGGCCAGGGCTGGCCCAGGAGCAGGGAACCCAATCATCTGAGCCATCACTTGCTAGCTCCCAGGGTCTGCATTATCAGGAAGTTGGAGGCAGGGGCTGTATCCTGGAATCAAACACAGAAACTCCAATGTGTGACACAGGCATCTGAACCACAAGGCTGCACCCTGGCTTCCAGACTTGTTTTTTCACCAGTCCTCTGAAAAGGAAAGTTAATTACAACCTGAAATCCAAGACTCTGGAGTCCTCAGGTGTGTGTGTCTATGCATGAGAGTTAGTTGGGTAGATCAAGAGTCTGCAGTTTAGAGAGAACAGAAGAGTGAAACATGTGTCAGAGGATGTCAGCATTGGAGAGGTGGCTGTGCTCTAGTCAGAGGCTGAGGAGGACAAGTCCACAGAGGGCAGCAGCACCTAGGGAATGTGTGAGAAAGTAGGGAAAAAATGTTGAAAAATAAATATGTGAAAAAGATTTATTTATCTGAAAGACAGAGTTATAAAGAAGGAGAGACAGGGAGGGGGAGGGAGAGATCTTCCATCTGCAGGTCAACCCACCAAATGGTCACAATGTCTGGGACTGGGTCAGATCAAAGCCAGGATCTGGAACCCCATCCAAGTCTCCCTCGTGGGTGCCAGGGAATTAAGAACTTGGGTTGTCTGCTGCTTTCTCAGATGCATTGCCAGAGAGCTGGATGGGAAGTACAGCAGCTGAGACACAAACAGTGGCCATATGGGATGCCAGCATCAGTGGCAACAGATTATCCTAATTCATCACAACACTGGCTCCAACAAAAGAACTTAGGTAAACAATTCAAATTGCCAGGGAAACATCAAATAAAATGCCAGGGATGAGCATTGTGGTGCAGCAGGGTAAACCACTACTTAGGAGGCATACCTCATTCTTAAGTATGAGGATGTCTTTCAACCATTTTTGTACCAGAGAGTACAAACCAGAACACCATAGAATCTTCCAGATCTGGCACTGCCTGTTCTCAGGGCCCCTCACAAACACTCCTATGCTTCCCCTGGTCAGTTTGTTCTGGCTGGAACCAGCCAGAGCCCTGGGGTCATTAGAGCGGGAAATGGGATTAAAGGATTTCATGCTGCAGAATTGCTCCAAGCCAGTTTTTTTCACTGAGAGACAGAGACCCAGAATGACATACCTGGAGCTCATAAGGCCATGCCTGGACACACACTCACAATTGATTTGGAGGGAATTAATTACTGTCCCCTCAGCAAAAGTGTAGCATTTTATTTTCCAAAACCAAAGGCTCATCTTGGTCATGTTGCCTCTAGATTTCTAAGCATGAAACGCCCATATGATTTTTTTTTATTTCATAATGGCGACTCTATCTGAATGCTTGTTTGTATTGTGTAGGATTACAGAATTTGGGAAGGAAGAAGGCAAAACCAACTCAGACCCAGAAAACATTTAGGAAATTGCCGCTCAATAAACCAAAATTCAGCTGAGGCACCCAAAACAATGAGAGAAAGCCAGAATTGGAGCAAGCCAACAGCTGTGCCCTGATTCAAAAAGACCATTCATCCCGTGCTGTGAATTCCATATTCCAGCCTCAAAACAAGAGCTCACATCAGAAACTTCATTACAAACCATGATAATTAAGAAAAGTCAAAAAAACAAAGAGATGCAAGAGTCCCTAGTGAATTTGGCTTTGTCAGTCATATAGAAACCACCTGTTTCTGGATTCATCCACCCCTCCCAGCTGACTGCTGTGCAATTCTGATTGAATTCACCAGAAAATCACAGTCAAACTCGATTGGTGGGTGTTAATATCTGTCCCCTCAGCAAAAGTGTTCCATTTCATTTCACAAAACACAAAAACACACCTTGGTCGGGTTACCTGTAGATTTCTAAGCTTCAAACGCCCATTTGTTGTGTTTTTTATTTCATAATGGCTACTCTGTCCAAACTCATGTTTGTATTGCGTCAGAATACAACATTTGGGAAGGAAGAAGGCAAAACCAACTCAGACCCAGAAAACATTTAGGAAATTGCCACTCAAGAAAACAAAAGTCAGCTGAGACACCCAAAACAATGACAGCAAGCCAGAATTGGAGCAAGCCAACACCTGTGTTCTGTTTGAAAAAGACCATTCCTCCAGTGCCCTGAACTCCATATTGCAGCCTCAAAACCAAAGCTCACATCAGAAAATTCATTACAAAGCATGATAAAGAAGGGAAATGTGTAAAAGCCAAAGAAATGCAAAAGTCCTTTGTGATATTTGGCTGGATTTAGACACAAGGAAACTGGCAGTTTCCAGATTCATCCCCCCCTTCCACAGACTCACTTTGGAATTCTGATTGAATTCACCTCAAAATCATACTCACACTCAATTTGGAAGGAATTAGAATCTGTCCCCTCAGCAGAAGGGTTCCATTTCATTTTCCAAAACACAGAAACTCATTTTGGTTGTGTTGCCTATAGATTTCTAAACCTGAAAGGGCAATTTGCTGTGTTTTTTTTTTCTTTCCTAATGGCTACTCTGTCCAAAATCTTACTTGTATTGCATCAGAATACAAAATTTGGGAATAAGAAGGCAAAACCGACTTAGACCCAGAAAACATTTAGGAAATTTCCGCTCAAGAAACCACAAATTGGCTGACCACACAAAACAATGACAGCAAGCCAGAATTGGAGCAGGCCAACAGTTGTGTCCTGTTTGAAAAAGACCATTCCTCCTATGCCCTGAACTCCATATTCCAGCCTCAAAACCAAAGCTCACATCAGAAAATTCATTACAAACTATGAGAAATAGGAAAAATGAGATAAAAGCCAAAGAAATGCAAGAATCCATGATGATAATGGGCTTTATTTACTCACAAGAAACCGGCTGTTCCCGGATTCATCCACCCCTGCAGCTGACTGCCTGTGGAATTCTGACTGAATTAACCTGAAAATCGCAGTGAAACTCAGTTTGGAGGCAATTAATATCTGTCACCTCAGCCAAAGTGTTCCATTTGATTTTCCAAAACACAAAAACTCACCTTGGTCGTGTTACCTGTAAATTTCTAAGCTTCAAACACCTATTTGTTGTGTTTTTTATTTCATAATGGCTACTCAGTCCAAACTCATGTTTGTATTGCGTCAGAATACAACATTTGGGAAGGAAGAAGGCAAAACCAACTCAGACCCAGAAACATTTAGGAAATTGCCGCTCAAGAAACCACAAATCGGCTGAGGCACCCAAAACAATGACAGCAAGCCAGATTTGGAGCAACCCAACAGCTGAGTCCTGATTGGAAGAGAACCTTCCTCTTGTGCCCTGAACTCAATATGCCAGCCTGAAAACCAAAGCTCACATCAGAAAATTCATTACAAAGCATGATAAAGAAGGGAAATGTGAAAAAGCCAAAGAAATGCAAGAGTCCTTTGTGACATTTGGCTGGATTTAGACACAAGGAAACTGGCTGTTTCCAGATTCATCCCCCCCTTCCACAGACTCACTTTGGAATTCTGATTGAAATCACCTCAAAATCGTACTCACACTCAATTTGGAAGGAATTAGAATCTGTCCCCTCAGCAGAAGGGTTCCATGTCATTTTCCAAATCACAGAAACTCATCTTGGTTGTGTTGCCTGTAGATTTCTAATCCTGAAAGGGCAATTTGCTGTGTTTTTTTTTTTTTTATTTCATAATGGCTACTCTGCCCAAAATCTTGCTTGTATTGCGTCAGAATACAAAATTTGGGAAGGAAGAAGGCAAAACCAACTCAGACGCAGAAAACATTTAGGAAATTGCCGCTCAAGAAACCACAAATCGGCTGAGGCACCCAAAACAATGACAGCAAGTCAGAATTGGAGCAAGCCAATAGCTGTGCCCTTATTGAAGAAGAGACTTCCTCTTGTGCCCTGAACTCAATATGCCAGCCTGAAAACCAAAGCTCACATCAGAAGATTCATTACAAACCATGGAATTCCACTCCTGTGGAATACTGACTGAATTAACCTGAAAATCACAGTGAAACTCAGTTTGGAGGCAATTAATATCTGTCACCTCAGCCAAAGTGTCCATTTTATTTTCCAAAACACAAAAACTCACCTTAGTTGTGTTACCTGTAGATTTATAAGCTTCAAACGCCTATTTGTTGTGTTTTTTATTTCATAATGGCTACTCTGTCCAAACTCTTGTTTGTATTGCGTCAGAATACAAAATGCGGGAAGGAAGTAGTCAAAACCAACTCAGACCCAGAAAACATTAAGGAAATTCCCACTCAAGAAACCAAAAGTCAGCTGAGACACCCAAAACAATGACAGCAAGCCAGAATTGGAGCAAGCCAACACCTGTGTCCTGTTTGAAAAAGACCATTCCTCTGGTGCCCTGAACTCCATATTGCAACCTCAAAACCAAAGCTCACATCAGAAAATTCATTACAAAGCATGATAAAGAAGGGAAATGTGTAAAAGCCAAAGAAATGCAAGAGTCCTTTGTGATATTTGGCTGGATTTAGACACAAGGAAACTGGCTGTTTCCAGATTCATCCCACCCTTCCACAGACTCACTTTGGAATTCTGATTGAATTCACCTCAAAATCGCACTCACACTCCATTTGGAGGGAATTAGAATCTGTCCCCTCAGCAGAACGTTTCCATGTCATTTTCCAAAACACAGAAACTCATCTTGGTCATGTTGCCTGTAGGTTTCTAATCCTGAAAGGGCAATTTGCTGTGTTTTTTTTTTTTTCTTTCATAATGGCTACTCTGTCCAAAATCTTACTTGTATTGCATCAGAATACAAAATTCGGGAATAAGAAGGCAAAAAAGACTCAGACCCTGAAAACATTTAGGAAATTGCCGCTCAAGAAACCACAAATCGGCTGAGGCACCGAAAACAATGACAGCAAGCCAGAAGTGGAGCAACCCAACAGCTGTGCCCTGATTGGAAAAGAAACTTCCTCTTGTGCCCTGAACTCAATATGCCAGCCTGAAAACCAAAGCTCACATCAGAAAATTCATTACAAAGCATGATAAAGAAGGGAAATGTGAAAAAGCCAAAGAAATGCAAGAGTCCTTTGTGACATTTGGCTGGATTTAGACACAAGGAAACTGGCTGTTTCCAGATTCATCCCCCCCTTCCACAGACTCACTTTGGAATTCTGATTGAAATCACCTCAAAATCGTACTCACACTCAATTTGGAAGGAATTAGAATCTGTCCCCTCAGCAGAAGGGTTCCATGTCATTTTCCAAATCACAGAAACTCATCTTGGTTGTGTTGCCTGTAGATTTCTAATCCTGAAAGGGAAATTTGCTGTGTTTTTTTTTTTCTTTCCTAATGGCTACTCTGTCCAAAATCTTGCTTGTATTGCATCAGAATACAAAATTTGGGAAGGAAGAAGACAAAACCAACTCAGACGCAGAAAACATTTAGGAAATTGCCGCTCAAGAAACCACAAATCGGCTGAGGCACCCAAAACAATGACAGCAAGCCAGAATTGGAGCAAGACAACAGCTGTGCCCTTATTGAAAAAGAACCTTCCTCTTGTGCCCTGAACTCAATATGCCAGCCTCAAAACCAAAGCTCACATCAGAAAATTCATTACAAACCATGGAATTCCACCCCTGTGGAATTCTGACTGAATTAACCTGAAAATTGCAGTGAAACTCAGTTTGGAGGCAATTAATATCTGTCACCTCAGCCAAAGTGTTCCATTTTATTTTCCAAAACACAAAAACTCACCTTGGTCGT
Organism: Oryctolagus cuniculus; assembly: GCF_964237555.1. Classification (NCBI taxonomy): domain Eukaryota; kingdom Metazoa; phylum Chordata; class Mammalia; order Lagomorpha; family Leporidae; genus Oryctolagus; species Oryctolagus cuniculus. The sequence continues at coordinate 130,760 of NW_027208280.1, forward strand.
GTTACCTGTAGATTTCTAAGCTTCAAACGCCTATTTGTTGTGTTTTTTTTTTTTATTTAATAATGGCAACTCTGCCCAAACTCTTGTTTGTATTACGTCAGAATACAAAATTTGGGATGGAAGAAGGCAAAACCAACTCAGACCCAGAAAACACTTAGGAAATTGGTGCTCAAGAAACCAAAAATCAGCTGAGGCACCCAAAATAATGCAAGCAATCCAGAATTGGAGCAAGCCAACAGCTGTGCCCTTATTGAAAAAGAACATTCCTCTTGTGCTTTGAACTCCATATGCCAGCATCAAAACCAAAGCTCACATCAGAAAATTCATTACAAACCATGATAAATAAGAAAAATGAGAAAAAAGCCAAAGAAATGCATGAATCCATAATGATATTGGGCTTGATTTAGTCGCAAGGAGACCGGCTATTCCCGGATTCATCCACCCCTGCAGCTGACTGCCTGTGGAATTCTGACTGAATTAACCTGAAAATCGCAGTGAAACTCAGTTTGGAGGCAATTAATATCTGTCACCTCAGCCAAAGTGTTCCATTTGCTTTTCCTAAACACAAAAACTCACCTTGGTCGATTTACCTGTCAATTTCTAAGCTTCAAATGCCTATTTGTTCTGCTTTTTATTTCATAATGGCTACTCTGCCCGAACTCTTGTTTGTATTGTGTCAGAATACAACATTTGGGAAGGAAGAAGGCAATACCAACTCAGACCCAGAAAACATTTAGGAAATTGCCGCTCAAGAAACCAAAAGTCAGCTGAGACACCCAAAACAATCACAGCAAGCCAGAATTGGAACAAGCCAACAGCTGTGCCCTGATTGAAAAAGAACCTTCCTCTTGTGCCCTGAAATCAATATGCCAGCCTCAAAACCAAAGTACACATTAGAAAAATCATTGCAAACCATGATACATAAGAAAAATGAGAAAAAAAAAAAAAACAAAGAAATGCAAGAATCCATAATGATATTGGGCTTGATTTAGTCGCAAGGAGACCGGCTGTTCCCGGATTCATCCACCCCTGCAGCTGACTGCCTGTGGAATTCTGACTGAATTAACCTGAAAATCGCAGTGAAACTCAGTTTGGAGGCAATTAATATCTGTCACCTCAGCCAAAGTGTTCCATTTGATTTTCCAAAACACAAAAACTCACCTTGGTCGTGTTACCTGTAAATTTCTAAGCTTCAAACACCTATTTGTTGTGTTTTTTATTTCATAATGGCTACTCAGTCCAAACTCATGTTTGTATTGCGTCAGAATACAACATTTGGGAAGGAAGAAGGCAAAACCAACTCAGACCCAGAAACATTTAGGAAATTGCCGCTCAAGAAACCACAAATCGGCTGAGGCACCCAAAACAATGACAGCAAGCCAGATTTGGAGCAACCCAACAGCTGAGTCCTGATTGGAAGAGAACCTTCCTCTTGTGCCCTGAACTCAATATGCCAGCCTGAAAACCAAAGCTCACATCAGAAAATTCATTACAAAGCATGATAAAGAAGGGAAATGTGAAAAAGCCAAAGAAATGCAAGAGTCCTTTGTGACATTTGGCTGGATTTAGACACAAGGAAACTGGCTGTTTCCAGATTCATCCCCCCCTTCCACAGACTCACTTTGGAATTCTGATTGAAATCACCTCAAAATCGTACTCACACTCAATTTGGAAGGAATTAGAATCTGTCCCCTCAGCAGAAGGGTTCCATGTCATTTTCCAAATCACAGAAACTCATCTTGGTTGTGTTGCCTGTAGATTTCTAATCCTGAAAGGGCAATTTGCTGTGTTTTTTTTTTTTTTATTTCATAATGGCTACTCTGCCCAAAATCTTGCTTGTATTGCGTCAGAATACAAAATTTGGGAAGGAAGAAGGCAAAACCAACTCAGACGCAGAAAACATTTAGGAAATTGCCGCTCAAGAAACCACAAATCGGCTGAGGCACCCAAAACAATGACAGCAAGTCAGAATTGGAGCAAGCCAATAGCTGTGCCCTTATTGAAGAAGAGACTTCCTCTTGTGCCCTGAACTCAATATGCCAGCCTGAAAACCAAAGCTCACATCAGAAGATTCATTACAAACCATGGAATTCCACTCCTGTGGAATACTGACTGAATTAACCTGAAAATCACAGTGAAACTCAGTTTGGAGGCAATTAATATCTGTCACCTCAGCCAAAGTGTCCATTTTATTTTCCAAAACACAAAAACTCACCTTAGTTGTGTTACCTGTAGATTTATAAGCTTCAAACGCCTATTTGTTGTGTTTTTTATTTCATAATGGCTACTCTGTCCAAACTCTTGTTTGTATTGCGTCAGAATACAAAATGCGGGAAGGAAGTAGTCAAAACCAACTCAGACCCAGAAAACATTAAGGAAATTCCCACTCAAGAAACCAAAAGTCAGCTGAGACACCCAAAACAATGACAGCAAGCCAGAATTGGAGCAAGCCAACACCTGTGTCCTGTTTGAAAAAGACCATTCCTCTGGTGCCCTGAACTCCATATTGCAACCTCAAAACCAAAGCTCACATCAGAAAATTCATTACAAAGCATGATAAAGAAGGGAAATGTGTAAAAGCCAAAGAAATGCAAGAGTCCTTTGTGATATTTGGCTGGATTTAGACACAAGGAAACTGGCTGTTTCCAGATTCATCCCACCCTTCCACAGACTCACTTTGGAATTCTGATTGAATTCACCTCAAAATCGCACTCACACTCCATTTGGAGGGAATTAGAATCTGTCCCCTCAGCAGAACGTTTCCATGTCATTTTCCAAAACACAGAAACTCATCTTGGTCATGTTGCCTGTAGGTTTCTAATCCTGAAAGGGCAATTTGCTGTGTTTTTTTTTTTTTCTTTCATAATGGCTACTCTGTCCAAAATCTTACTTGTATTGCATCAGAATACAAAATTCGGGAATAAGAAGGCAAAAAAGACTCAGACCCTGAAAACATTTAGGAAATTGCCGCTCAAGAAACCACAAATCGGCTGAGGCACCGAAAACAATGACAGCAAGCCAGAAGTGGAGCAACCCAACAGCTGTGCCCTGATTGGAAAAGAAACTTCCTCTTGTGCCCTGAACTCAATATGCCAGCCTGAAAACCAAAGCTCACATCAGAAAATTCATTACAAAGCATGATAAAGAAGGGAAATGTGAAAAAGCCAAAGAAATGCAAGAGTCCTTTGTGACATTTGGCTGGATTTAGACACAAGGAAACTGGCTGTTTCCAGATTCATCCCCCCCTTCCACAGACTCACTTTGGAATTCTGATTGAAATCACCTCAAAATCGTACTCACACTCAATTTGGAAGGAATTAGAATCTGTCCCCTCAGCAGAAGGGTTCCATGTCATTTTCCAAATCACAGAAACTCATCTTGGTTGTGTTGCCTGTAGATTTCTAATCCTGAAAGGGAAATTTGCTGTGTTTTTTTTTTTCTTTCCTAATGGCTACTCTGTCCAAAATCTTGCTTGTATTGCATCAGAATACAAAATTTGGGAAGGAAGAAGACAAAACCAACTCAGACGCAGAAAACATTTAGGAAATTGCTGCTCAAGAAACCACAAATCGGCTGAGGCACCCAAAACAATGACAGCAAGCCAGAATTGGAGCAAGACAACAGCTGTGCCCTTATTGAAAAAGAACCTTCCTCTTGTGCCCTGAACTCAATATGCCAGCCTCAAAACCAAAGCTCACATCAGAAAATTCATTACAAACCATGGAATTCCACCCCTGTGGAATTCTGACTGAATTAACCTGAAAATTGCAGTGAAACTCAGTTTGGAGGCAATTAATATCTGTCACCTCAGCCAAAGTGTTCCATTTTATTTTCCAAAACACAAAAACTCACCTTGGTCGTGTTACCTGTAGATTTCTAAGCTTCAAACGCCTATTTGTTGTGTTTTTTTTTTTTATTTAATAATGGCAACTCTGCCCAAACTCTTGTTTGTATTACGTCAGAATACAAAATTTGGGATGGAAGAAGGCAAAACCAACTCAGACCCAGAAAACACTTAGGAAATTGGTGCTCAAGAAACCAAAAATCAGCTGAGGCACCCAAAATAATGCAAGCAATCCAGAATTGGAGCAAGCCAACAGCTGTGCCCTTATTGAAAAAGAACATTCCTCTTGTGCTTTGAACTCCATATGCCAGCATCAAAACCAAAGCTCACATCAGAAAATTCATTACAAACCATGATAAATAAGAAAAATGAGAAAAAAGCCAAAGAAATGCATGAATCCATAATGATATTGGGCTTGATTTAGTCGCAAGGAGACCGGCTATTCCCGGATTCATCCACCCCTGCAGCTGACTGCCTGTGGAATTCTGACTGAATTAACCTGAAAATCGCAGTGAAACTCAGTTTGGAGGCAATTAATATCTGTCACCTCAGCCAAAGTGTTCCATTTGCTTTTCCTAAACACAAAAACTCACCTTGGTCGATTTACCTGTCAATTTCTAAGCTTCAAATGCCTATTTGTTCTGCTTTTTATTTCATAATGGCTACTCTGCCCGAACTCTTGTTTGTATTGCGTCAGAATACAACATTTGGGAAGGAAGAAGGCAATACCAACTCAGACCCAGAAAACATTTAGGAAATTGCCGCTCAAGAAACCAAAAGTCAGCTGAGACACCCAAAACAATCACAGCAAGCCAGAATTGGAACAAGCCAACAGCTGTGCCCTGATTGAAAAAGAACCTTCCTCTTGTGCCCTGAAATCAATATGCCAGCCTCAAAACCAAAGTACACATTAGAAAAATCATTGCAAACCATGATACATAAGAAAAATGAGAAAAAAAAAAAACAAAGAAATGCAAGAATCCATAATGATATTGGGCTTGATTTAGTCGCAAGGAGACCGGCTGTTCCCGGATTCATCCACCCCTGCAGCTGACTGCCTGTGGAATTCTGACTGAATTAACCTGAAAATCGCAGTGAAACTCAGTTTGGAGGCAATTAATATCTGTCACCTCAGCCAAAGTGTTCCATTTGATTTTCCAAAACACAAAAACTCACCTTGGTCGTGTTACCTGTAGATTTCTAAGCTTCAAACGCCTATTTGTTGTGTTTTTTATTTCATAATGGCTACTCTGCCCAAAATCTTGTTTGTATTGCGTCAGAATACAAAATTTGGGAAGGAAGAAGGCAAAACCAACTCAGACCCAGAAAACATTTAGGAAATTGCCGCTTAAGAAACCAAAAGTAAGCTGAGACACCCAAAACAATGACATCAAGGAAGAATTGGAGCAAGCCAACAGCTGTGCCCTTATTGAAAAAGGACCTTCCTCTTGTGCCCTCAACTCCATATTGTAGCCTCAAAACCAAAGCTCACATCAGAAGATTCATTACAAACCATAATAAATAAGAAAAATGAGAAAAAAGCCAAAGAAATGCATGAATCCATAATGATATTGGGCTTGATTTAGTCGCAAGGAGACCGGCTATTCCCGGATTCATCCACCCCTGCAGCTGACTGCCTGTGGAATTCTGACTGAATTAACCTGAAAATCGCAGTGAAACTCAGTTTGGAGGCAATTAATATCTGTCACCTCAGCCAAAGTGTTCCATTTGATTTTCCAAAACACAAAAACTCACCTTGGTCGTGTTACCTGTAGATTTCTAAGCTTCAAACGCCTATTTGTTGTGTTTTTTTTTTTTTTATTTCATAATGGCAACTCTGCCCAAACTCTTGTTTGTATTACGTCAGAATACAAAATTTGGGATGGAAGAAGGCAAAACCAACTCAGACCCAGAAAACATTTAGGAAATTGGTGCTCAAGAAACCAAAATTCAGCTGAGGCACCCAAAATAACGCAAGCAATCCAGAATTGGAGCAAGCCAACAGCTGTGCCCTTATTGAAAAAGAGCATTCCTCTTGTGCCTTGACTCCATATGCCAGCATCAAAACCAAAGCTCACATCAGAAAATTCATTACAAACCATGATAAATAAGAAAAATGAGAAAAAATCCAAAAAATGCAAGAATCCATAATGATATTGGGCTTGAATTTGTCGCAAGGAAACCGGCTGTTTCCGAATTCATCCACACCTCCAGCTGACTGCCTGTGGAATTCTGACTGAATTAACCTGAAAATCACAGTGAAACTCAGTTTGGAGGCAATTAATATCTGTCACCTCAGCCAAAGTGTTCCATTTGATTTTCTAAAACACAAAAACTCACCTTGGTCGTGTTACCTGTAGATTTCTAAGCTTCAAACGCCTATTTGTTGTGTTTTTTATTTCATAATGGCTACTCTGCCCAAAATCTTGTTTGTATTGCGTCAGAATACAAAATTTGGGAAGGACGAAGGCAAAACTAACTCAGACCCAGGAAACATTTAGAAAATTGCCGTTCAAGAAACAAAAATTCAGCTGAGGCACCCAAACAATGACAGCAAGCCAGAATTGGAGCAAGCCAACAGCTGTGCCCTGATTGAAAAAGGACCTTCCTCTTGTGCCCTGAACTCAATATGTCAGCCTCAAAACCAAAGCTCACATCAGAAAATTCATTACAAACCATGCCAAATAAGAAAATTGAGAAAAAAGCCAAGGAAATGCAAGAATCCATAATGATATTGGGCTTGATTTAGTCGCAAGGAAACCGGCTGTTGCCGGATTCATCCACCCCTCCAGCTGACTGCCTGTGGAATTCTGACTGAATTAACCTGAAAATCGCAGTGAAACTCAGTTTGGAGGCAATTAATTTCAGTCACTTCAGCCAAAGTGTCCCATTTTTTTTTTCCAAAACACAAAAACACACCTTGGTCGTGTTACCTGTAGATTTCTAAGCTTCAAAGGCCTATTTGTTGTGTTTTTTATTTCATAATGGGTACTCTGCCCAAACTCTTGTTTGTATTCCCTCAGAATACAAAATTTGGGAAGGAAGAAGGCAAAACCAACTCAGACCCAGAAAACATTTAGGAAATTACCGCTTAAGTAACCAAAAGTCAGCTGAGACACCCAAAACAATGACATCAAGGAAGAATTGGAGCAAGCCAACAGCTGTGCCCTTATTGAAAAAGGACCTTCCTCTCGTGCCCTCAACTCCATATTGTAGCCTCAAAACCAAAGCTCACATCAGAAGATTCATTACAAACCATGCCAAATAAGAAAATTGAGAAAAAAGCCAAGGAAATGCAAGAATCCATAATGATATTGGGCTTGATTTAGTCGCAAGGAAACCGGCTGTTGCCGGATTCATCCACCCCTCCAGCTGACTGCCTGTGGAATTCTGACTGAATTAACCTGAAAATCGCAGTGAAACTCAGTTTGGAGGCAATTAATTTCAGTCACCTCAGCCAAAGTGTCCCATTTGTTTTTCCAAAACACAAAAACACACCTTGGTCGTGTTACCTGTAGATTTCTAAGCTTCAAAGGCCTATTTGTTGTGTTTTTTATTTCATAATGGGTACTCTGCCCAAACTCTTGTTTGTATTCCCTCAGAATACAAAATTTGGGAAGGAAGAAGGCAAAACCAACTCAGACCCAGAAAACATTTAGGAAATTGCCGCTTAAGAAACCAAAAGTCAGCTGAGACACCCAAAACAATGACATCAAGGAAGAATTGGAGCAAGCCAACAGCTGTGCCCTTATTGAAAAAGGACCTTCCTCTTGTGCCCTCAACTCCATATTGTAGCCTCAAAACCAAAGCTCACATCAGAAGATTCATTACAAACCATGATAAATAAGAAAAATGAGAAAAAAGCCAAAGAAATGCATGAATCCATAATGATATTGGGCTTGATTTAGTCGCAAGGAGACCGGCTATTCCCGGATTCATCCACCCCTGCAGCTGACTGCCTGTGGAATTCTGACTGAATTAACCTGAAAATCGCAGTGAAACTCAGTTTGGAGGCAATTAATATCTGTCACCTCAGCCAAAGTGTTCCATTTGCTTTTCCTAAACACAAAAACTCACCTTGGTCGATTTACCTGTCAATTTCTAAGCTTCAAATGCCTATTTGTTCTGCTTTTTATTTCATAATGGCTACTCTGCCCGAACTCTTGTTTGTATTGCGTCAGAATACAACATTTGGGAAGGAAGAAGGCAATACCAACTCAGACCCAGAAAACATTTAGGAAATTGCCGCTCAAGAAACCAAAAGTCAGCTGAGACACCCAAAACAATCACAGCAAGCCAGAATTGGAACAAGCCAACAGCTGTGCCCTGATTGAAAAAGAACCTTCCTCTTGTGCCCTGAAATCAATATGCCAGCCTCAAAACCAAAGCACGCATTAGAAAAATCATTGCAAACCATGATACATAAGAAAAATGAGAAAAAAAAAAAAACAAAGAAATGCAAGAATCCATAATGATATTGGGCTTGATTTAGTTGCAAGGAAACCGGCTGTTCCCGGATTCATCCACCCCTGCAGCTGACTGCCTGTGGAATTCTGACTGAATTAACCTGAAAATCGCAGTGAAACTCAGTTTGGAGGCAATTAATATCTGTCACCTCAGCCAAAGTGTTCCATTTGATTTTCTAAAACACAAAAACTCACCTTGGTCGTGTTACCTGTAGATTTCTAAGCTTCAAACGCCTATTTGTTGTGTTTTTTATTTCATAATGGCTACTCTGCCCAAACTCTTGTTTGTATTGCGTCAGAATACAAAATTTGGGAAGGACGAAGGCAAAACTAACTCAGACCCAGGAAACATTTAGAAAATTGCCGTTCAAGAAACCAAAATTCAGCTGAGGCACCCAAACAATGACAGCAAGCCAGAATTGGAGCAAGCCAACAGCTGTGCCCTGATTGAAAAAGGACCTTCCTCTTGTGCCCTGAACTCAATATGTCAGCCTCAAAACCAAAGCTCACATCAGAAAATTCATTACAAACCATGCCAAATAAGAAAATTGAGAAAAAAGCCAAGGAAATGCAAGAATCCATAATGATATTGGGCTTGATTTAGTCGCAAGGAAACCGGCTGTTGCCGGATTCATCCACCCCTCCAGCTGACTGCCTGTGGAATTCTGACTGAATTAACCTGAAAATCGCAGTGAAACTCAGTTTGGAGGCAATTAATTTCAGTCACCTCAGCCAAAGTGTCCCATTTGTTTTTCCAAAACACAAAAACACACCTTGGTCGTGTTACCTGTAGATTTCTAAGCTTCAAAGGCCTATTTGTTGTGTTTCTTATTTCATAATGGGTACTCTGCCCAAACTCTTGTTTGTATTCCCTCAGAATACAAAATTTGGGAAGGAAGAAGGCAAAACCAACTCAGACCCAGAAAACATTTAGGAAATTGCCGCTTAAGAAACCAAAAGTCAGCTGAGACACCCAAAACAATGACATCAAGGAAGAATTGGAGCAAGCCAATAGCTGTGCCCTTATTGAAAAAGAACCTTCCTCTTGTGCCCTCAACTCCATATTGTAGCCTCAAAACCAAAGCTCACATCAGAAGATTCATTACAAACCATGATAAATAAGAAAAATGAGAAAAAAGCCAAAGAAATGCATGAATCCATAATGATATTGGGCTTGATTTAGTCGCAAGGAGACCGGCTATTCCCGGATTCATCCACCCCTGCAGCTGACTGCCTGTGGAATTCTGACTGAATTAACCTGAAAATCGCAGTGAAACTCAGTTTGGAGGCAATTAATATCTGTCACCTCAGCCAAAGTGTTCCATTTGCTTTTCCTAAACACAAAAACTCACCTTGGTCGATTTACCTGTCAATTTCTAAGCTTCAAATGCCTATTTGTTCTGCTTTTTATTTCATAATGGCTACTCTGCCCGAACTCTTGTTTGTATTGCGTCAGAATACAACATTTGGGAAGGAAGAAGGCAATACCAACTCAGACCCAGAAAACATTTAGGAAATTGCCGCTCAAGAAACCAAAAGTCAGCTGAGACACCCAAAACAATCACAGCAAGCCAGAATTGGAACAAGCCAACAGCTGTGCCCTGATTGAAAAAGAACCTTCCTCTTGTGCCCTGAAATCAATATGCCAGCCTCAAAACCAAAGCACGCATTAGAAAAATCATTGCAAACCATGATACATAAGAAAAATGAGAAAAAAAAAAAACAAAGAAATGCAAGAATCCATAATGATATTGGGCTTGATTTAGTTGCAAGGAAACCGGCTGTTCCCGGATTCATCCACCCCTGCAGCTGACTGCCTGTGGAATTCTGACTGAATTAACCTGAAAATCGCAGTGAAACTCAGTTTGGAGGCAATTAATATCTGTCACCTCAGCCAAAGTGTTCCATTTGATTTTCTAAAACACAAAAACTCACCTTGGTCGTGTTACCTGTAGATTTCTAAGCTTCAAACGCCTATTTGTTGTGTTTTTTATTTCATAATGGCTACTCTGCCCAAAATCTTGTTTGTATTGCGTCAGAATACAAAATTTGGGAAGGACGAAGGCAAAACTAACTCAGACCCAGGAAACATTTAGAAAATTGCCGTTCAAGAAACCAAAATTCAGCTGAGGCACCCAAACAATGACAGCAAGCCAGAATTGGAGCAAGCCAACAGCTGTGCCCTGATTGAAAAAGGACCTTCCTCTTGTGCCCTGAACTCAATATGTCAGCCTCAAAACCAAAGCTCACATCAGAAAATTCATTACAAACCATGCCAAATAAGAAAATTGAGAAAAAAGCCAAGGAAATGCAAGAATCCATAATGATATTGGGCTTGATTTAGTCGCAAGGAAACCGGCTGTTGCCGGATTCATCCACCCCTCCAGCTGACTGCCTGTGGAATTCTGACTGAATTAACCTGAAAATCGCAGTGAAACTCAGTTTGGAGGCAATTAATTTCAGTCACCTCAGCCAAAGTGTCCCATTTGTTTTTCCAAAACACAAAAACACACCTTGGTCGTGTTACCTGTAGATTTCTAAGCTTCAAAGGCCTATTTGTTGTGTTTTTTATTTCATAATGGGTACTCTGCCCAAACTCTTGTTTGTATTCCCTCAGAATACAAAATTTGGGAAGGAAGAAGGCAAAACCAACTCAGACCCAGAAAACATTTAGGAAATTGCCGCTTAAGTAACCAAAAGTCAGCTGAGACACCCAAAACAATGACAGCAAGCCAGATTTGGAGCAACCCAACAGCTGAGCCCTGATTGGAAAAGAACCTTCCTCTTGTGCCCTGATCTCAATATGCCAGCCTGAAAACCAAAGCTCACATCAGAAGATTCATTACAAACCATGATAAATAAGAAAAATGAGAAAAAAGCCAAAGAAATGCATGAATCCATAATGATATTGGGCTTGATTTAGTCGCAAGGAGACCGGCTATTCCCGGATTCATCCACCCCTGCAGCTGACTGCCTGTGGAATTCTGACTGAATTAACCTGAAAATCGCAGTGAAACTCAGTTTGGAGGCAATTAATATCTGTCACCTCAGCCAAAGTGTTCCATTTGCTTTTCCTAAACACAAAAACTCACCTTGGTCGATTTACCTGTCAATTTCTAAGCTTCAAATGCCTATTTGTTCTGCTTTTTATTTCATAATGGCTACTCTGCCCGAACTCTTGTTTGTATTGCGTCAGAATACAACATTTGGGAAGGAAGAAGGCAATACCAACTCAGACCCAGAAAACATTTAGGAAATTGCCGCTCAAGAAACCAAAAGTCAGCTGAGACACCCAAAACAATCACAGCAAGCCAGAATTGGAACAAGCCAACAGCTGTGCCCTGATTGAAAAAGAACCTTCCTCTTGTGCCCTGAATTCAATATGCCAGCCTCAAAACCAAAGCACGCATTAGAAAAATCATTGCAAACCATGATACATAAGAAAAATGAGAAAAAAAAAAAAACAAAGAAATGCAAGAATCCATAATGATATTGGGCTTGATTTAGTTGCAAGGAAACCGGCTGTTCCCGGATTCATCCACCCCTGCAGCTGACTGCCTGTGGAATTCTGACTGAATTAACCTGAAAATCGCAGTGAAACTCAGTTTGGAGGCAATTAATATCTGTCACCTCAGCCAAAGTGTTCCATTTGATTTTCTAAAACACAAAAACTCACCTTGGTCGTGTTACCTGTAGATTTCTAAGCTTCAAACGCCTATTTGTTGTGTTTTTTATTTCATAATGGCTACTCTGCCCAAAATCTTGTTTGTATTGCGTCAGAATACAAAATTTGGGAAGGACGAAGGCAAAACTAACTCAGACCCAGGAAACATTTAGAAAATTGCCGTTCAAGAAACCAAAATTCAGCTGAGGCACCCAAACAATGACAGCAAGCCAGAATTGGAGCAAGCCAACAGCTGTGCCCTGATTGAAAAAGGACCTTCCTCTTGTGCCCTGAACTCAATATGTCAGCCTCAAAACCAAAGCTCACATCAGAAAATTCATTACAAACCATGCCAAATAAGAAAATTGAGAAAAAAGCCAAGGAAATGCAAGAATCCATAATGATATTGGGCTTGATTTAGTCGCAAGGAAACCGGCTGTTGCCGGATTCATCCACCCCTCCAGCTGACTGCCTGTGGAATTCTGACTGAATTAACCTGAAAATCGCAGTGAAACTCAGTTTGGAGGCAATTAATTTCAGTCACCTCAGCCAAAGTGTCCCATTTGTTTTTCCAAAACACAAAAACACACCTTGGTCGTGTTACCTGTAGATTTCTAAGCTTCAAAGGCCTATTTGTTGTGTTTTTTATTTCATAATGGGTACTCTGCCCAAACTCTTGTTTGTATTCCCTCAGAATACAAAATTTGGGAAGGAAGAAGGCAAAACCAACTCAGACCCAGAAAACATTTAGGAAATTGCCGCTTAAGTAACCAAAAGTCAGCTGAGACACCCAAAACAATGACAGCAAGCCAGATTTGGAGCAACCCAACAGCTGAGCCCTGATTGGAAAAGAACCTTCCTCTTGTGCCCTGATCTCAATATGCCAGCCTGAAAACCAAAGCTCACATCAGAAGATTCATTACAAACCATGATAAATAAGAAAAATGAGAAAAAAGCCAAAGAAATGCATGAATCCATAATGATATTGGGCTTGATTTAGTCGCAAGGAGACCGGCTATTCCCGGATTCATCCACCCCTGCAGCTGACTGCCTGTGGAATTCTGACTGAATTAACCTGAAAATCGCAGTGAAACTCAGTTTGGAGGCAATTAATATCTGTCACCTCAGCCAAAGTGTTCCATTTGCTTTTCCTAAACACAAAAACTCACCTTGGTCGATTTACCTGTCAATTTCTAAGCTTCAAATGCCTATTTGTTCTGCTTTTTATTTCATAATGGCTACTCTGCCCGAACTCTTGTTTGTATTGCGTCAGAATACAACATTTGGGAAGGAAGAAGGCAATACCAACTCAGACCCAGAAAACATTTAGGAAATTGCCGCTCAAGAAACCAAAAGTCAGCTGAGATACCCAAAACAATCACAGCAAGCCAGAATTGGAACAAGCCAACAGCTGTGCCCTGATTGAAAAAGAACCTTCCTCTTGTGCCCTGAAATCAATATGCCAGCCTCAAAACCAAAGCACGCATTAGAAAAATCATTGCAAACCATGATACATAAGAAAAATGAGAAAAAAAAAAAAAAACAAAGAAATGCAAGAATCCATAATGATATTGGGCTTGATTTAGTTGCAAGGAAACCGGCTGTTCCCGGATTCATCCACCCCTCCAGCTGACTGCCTGTGGAATTCTGACTGAATTAACCTGAAAATCGCAGTGAAACTCAGTTTGGAGGCAATTAATATCTGTCACCTCAGCCAAAGTGTTCCATTTGATTTTCCAAAACACAAAAACACACCTTGGTCGTGTTACCTGTAGATTTCTAAGCTTCAAACGCCTATTTGTTGTGTTTTTTATTTCATAATGGCTACTCTGCCCAAAATCTTGTTTGTATTGCGTCAGAATACAAAATTTGGGAAGGACGAAGGCAAAACTAACTCAGACCCAGGAAACATTTAGAAAATTGCCGTTCAAGAAACCAAAATTCAGCTGAGGCACCCAAACAATGACAGCAAGCCAGAATTGGAGGAAGCCAACAGCTGTGCCCTGATTGAAAAAGGACCTTCCTCTTGTGCCCTGAACTCAATATGTCAGCCTCAAAACCAAAGCTCACATCAGAAAATTCATTACAAACCATGCCAAATAAGAAAATTGAGAAAAAAGCCAAGGAAATGCAAGAATCCATAATGATATTGGGCTTGATTTAGTCGCAAGGAAACCGGCTGTTGCCAGATTCATCCACCCCTCCAGCTGACTGCCTGTGGAATTCTGACTGAATTAACCTGAAAATTGCAGTGAAACTCAGTTTGGAGGAAATTAATTTCAGTCACCTCAGCCAAAGTGTCCCATTTGTTTTTCCAAAACACAAAAACACACCTTGGTCGTGTTACCTGTAGATTTCTAAGCTTCAAAGGCCTATTTGTTGTGTTTTTTATTTCATAATGGGTACTCTGCCCAAACTCTTGTTTGTATTCCCTCAGAATACAAAATTTGGGAAGGAAGAAGGCAAAACCAACTCAGACCCAGAAAACATTTAGGAAATTGCCGCTTAAGAAACCAAAAGTCAGCTGAGACACCCAAAACAATGACAGCAAGCCAGATTTGGAGCAACCCAACAGCTGAGCCCTGATTGGAAAAGAACCTTCCTCTTGTGCCCTGATCTCAATATGCCAGCCTGAAAACCAAAGCTCACATCAGAAGATTCATTACAAACCATGATAAATAAGAAAAATGAGAAAAAAGCCAAAGAAATGCATGAATCCATAATGATATTGGGCTTGATTTAGTCGCAAGGAGACCGGCTATTCCCGGATTCATCCACCCCTGCAGCTGACTGCCTGTGGAATTCTGACTGAATTAACCTGAAAATCGCAGTGAAACTCAGTTTGGAGGCAATTAATATCTGTCACCTCAGCCAAAGTGTTCCATTTGCTTTTCCTAAACACAAAAACTCACCTTGGTCGATTTACCTGTCAATTTCTAAGCTTCAAATGCCTATTTGTTCTGCTTTTTATTTCATAATGGCTACTCTGCCCGAACTCTTGTTTGTATTGCGTCAGAATACAACATTTGGGAAGGAAGAAGGCAATACCAACTCAGACCCAGAAAACATTTAGGAAATTGCCGCTCAAGAAACCAAAAGTCAGCTGAGACACCCAAAACAATCACAGCAAGCCAGAATTGGAACAAGCCAACAGCTGTGCCCTGATTGAAAAAGAACCTTCCTCTTGTGCCCTGAAATCAATATGCCAGCCTCAAAACCAAAGCACGCATTAGAAAAATCATTGCAAACCATGATACATAAGAAAAATGAGAAAAAAAAAAAAAACAAAGAAATGCAAGAATCCATAATGATATTGGGCTTGATTTAGTTGCAAGGAAACCGGCTGTTCCCGGATTCATCCACCCCTGCAGCTGACTGCCTGTGGAATTCTGACTGAATTAACCTGAAAATCGCAGTGAAACTCAGTTTGGAGGCAATTAATATCTGTCACCTCAGCCAAAGTGTTCCATTTGATTTTCCAAAACACAAAAACACACCTTGGTCGTGTTACCTGTAGATTTCTAAGCTTCAAACGCCTATTTGTTGTGTTTTTTATTTCATAATGGCTACTCTGCCCAAACTCTTGTTTGTATTGCGTCAGAATACAAAATTTGGGAAGGACGAAGGCAAAACTAACTCAGACCCAGGAAACATTTAGAAAATTGCCGTTCAAGAAACAAAAATTCAGCTGAGGCACCCAAACAATGACAGCAAGCCAGAATTGGAGGAAGCCAACAGCTGTGCCCTGATTGAAAAAGGACCTTCCTCTTGTGCCCTGAACTCAATATGTCAGCCTCAAAACCAAAGCTCACATCAGAAAATTCATTACAAACCATGCCAAATAAGAAAATTGAGAAAAAAGCCAAGGAAATGCAAGAATCCATAATGATATTGGGCTTGATTTAGTCGCAAGGAAACCGGCTGTTGCCAGATTCATCCACCCCTCCAGCTGACTGCCTGTGGAATTCTGACTGAATTAACCTGAAAATCGCAGTGAAACTCAGTTTGGAGGCAATTAATTTCAGTCACCTCAGCCAAAGTGTCCCATTTGTTTTTCCAAAACACAAAAACACACCTTGGTCGTGTTACCTGTAGATTTCTAAGCTTCAAAGGCCTATTTGTTGTGTTTTTTATTTCATAATGGGTACTCTGCCCAAACTCTTGTTTGTATTCCCTCAGAATACAAAATTTGGGAAGGAAGAAGGCAAAACCAACTCAGACCCAGAAAACATTTAGGAAATTGCCGCTTAAGTAACCAAAAGTCAGCTGAGACACCCAAAACAATGACAGCAAGCCAGATTTGGAGCAACCCAACAGCTGAGCCCTGATTGGAAAAGAACCTTCCTCTTGTGCCCTGATCTCAATATGCCAGCCTGAAAACCAAAGCTCACATCAGAAGATTCATTACAAACCATGATAAATAAGAAAAATGAGAAAAAAGCCAAAGAAATGCATGAATCCATAATGATATTGGGCTTGATTTAGTCGCAAGGAGACCGGCTATTCCCGGATTCATCCACCCCTGCAGCTGACTGCCTGTGGAATTCTGACTGAATTAACCTGAAAATCGCAGTGAAACTCAGTTTGGAGGCAATTAATATCTGTCACCTCAGCCAAAGTGTTCCATTTGCTTTTCCTAAACACAAAAACTCACCTTGGTCGATTTACCTGTCAATTTCTAAGCTTCAAATGCCTATTTGTTCTGCTTTTTATTTCATAATGGCTACTCTGCCCGAACTCTTGTTTGTATTGCGTCAGAATACAACATTTGGGAAGGAAGAAGACAATACCAACTCAGACCCAGAAAACATTTAGGAAATTGCCGCTCAAGAAACCAAAAGTCAGCTGAGACACCCAAAACAATCACAGCAAGCCAGAATTGGAACAAGCCAACAGCTGTGCCCTGATTGAAAAAGAACCTTCCTCTTGTGCCCTGAAATCAATATGCCAGCCTCAAAACCAAAGCACGCATTAGAAAAATCATTGCAAACCATGATACATAAGAAAAATGAGAAAAAAAAAAAAAAACAAAGAAATGCAAGAATCCATAATGATATTGGGCTTGATTTAGTTGCAAGGAAACCGGCTGTTCCCGGATTCATCCACCCCTCCAGCTGACTGCCTGTGGAATTCTGACTGAATTAACCTGAAAATCGCAGTGAAACTCAGTTTGGAGGCAATTAATATCTGTCACCTCAGCCAAAGTGTTCCATTTGATTTTCCAAAACACAAAAACACACCTTGGTCGTGTTACCTGTAGATTTCTAAGCTTCAAACGCCTATTTGTTGTGTTTTTTATTTCATAATGGCTACTCTGCCCAAAATCTTGTTTGTATTGCGTCAGAATACAAAATTTGGGAAGGACGAAGGCAAAACTAACTCAGACCCAGGAAACATTTAGAAAATTGCCGTTCAAGAAACCAAAATTCAGCTGAGGCACCCAAACAATGACAGCAAGCCAGAATTGGAGGAAGCCAACAGCTGTGCCCTGATTGAAAAAGGACCTTCCTCTTGTGCCCTGAACTCAATATGTCAGCCTCAAAACCAAAGCTCACATCAGAAAATTCATTACAAACCATGCCAAATAAGAAAATTGAGAAAAAAGCCAAGGAAATGCAAGAATCCAAAATGATATTGGGCTTGATTTAGTCGCAAGGAAACCGGCTGTTGCCAGATTCATCCACCCCTCCAGCTGACTGCCTGTGGAATTCTGACTGAATTAACCTGAAAATCGCAGTGAAACTCAGTTTGGAGGCAATTAATTTCAGTCACCTCAGCCAAAGTGTTCCATTTGATTTTCCAAAACACAAGAACTCACCTTGGTCGTGTTACCTGTAAATTTCTAAGCTTCAAACACCTATTTGTTGTGTTTTTTATTTCATAATGTCTAATCAGTCCAAACTCATGTTTGTAATGCGGCAGAATACAAAATTTGGGAAGGAAGAAGGCAAAACCAACTCAGACCCAGAAACATTTAGGAAATTGCCGCTCAAGAAATCATAAATCGGCTGAGGCACCCAAAACAATGACAGCAAGCCAGATTTGGAGCAACCCAACAGCTGAGCCCTGATTGGAAAAGAACCTTCCTCTTGTGCCCTGATCTCAATATGCCAGCCTGAAAACCAAAGCTCACATCAGAAGATTCATTACAAACCATGATAAATAAGAAAAATGAGAAAAAAGCCAAAGAAATGCATGAATCCATAATGATATTGGACTTGATTTAGTCGCAAGGAGACCGGCTATTCCCGGATTCATCCACCCCTGTAGCTGACTGCCTGTGGAATTCTGACTGAATTAACCTGAAAATCGCAGTGAAACTCAGTTTGGAGGCAATTAATATCTGTCACCTCAGCCAAAGTGTTCCATTTGCTTTTCCTAAACACAAAAACTCACCTTGGTCGATTTACCTGTCAATTTCTAAGCTTCAAATGCCTATTTGTTCTGCTTTTTATTTCATAATGGCTACTCTGCCCGAACTCTTGTTTGTATTGCGTCAGAATACAACATTTGGGAAGGAAGAAGGCAATACCAACTCAGACCCAGAAAACATTTAGGAAATTGCCGCTCAAGAAACCAAAAGTCAGCTGAGACACCCAAAACAATCACAGCAAGCCAGAATTGGAACAAGCCAACAGCTGTGCCCTGATTGAAAAAGAACCTTCCTCTTGTGCCCTGAAATCAATATGCCAGCCTCAAAACCAAAGCACGCATTAGAAAAATCATTGCAAACCATGATACATAAGAAAAATGAGAAAAAAAAAAAAAACAAAGAAATGCAAGAATCCATAATGATATTGGGCTTGATTTAGTTGCAAGGAAACCGGCTGTTCCCGGATTCATCCACCCCTGCAGCTGACTGCCTGTGGAATTCTGACTGAATTAACCTGAAAATCGCAGTGAAACTCAGTTTGGAGGCAATTAATATCTGTCACCTCAGCCAAAGTGTTCCATTTGATTTTCTAAAACACAAAAACTCACCTTGGTCGTGTTACCTGTAGATTTCTAAGCTTCAAACGCCTATTTGTTGTGTTTTTTATTTCATAATGGCTACTCTGCCCAAAATCTTGTTTGTATTGCGTCAGAATACAAAATTTGGGAAGGACGAAGGCAAAACTAACTCAGACCCAGGAAACATTTAGAAAATTGCCGTTCAAGAAACCAAAATTCAGCTGAGGCACCCAAACAATGACAGCAAGCCAGAATTGGAGGAAGCCAACAGCTGTGCCCTGATTGAAAAAGGACCTTCCTCTTGTGCCCTGAACTCAATATGTCAGCCTCAAAACCAAAGCTCACATCAGAAAATTCATTACAAACCATGCCAAATAAGAAAATTGAGAAAAAAGCCAAGGAAATGCAAGAATCCATAATGATATTGGGCTTGATTTAGTCGCAAGGAAACCGGCTGTTGCCGGATTCATCCACCCCTCCAGCTGACTGCCTGTGGAATTCTGACTGAATTAACCTGAAAATCGCAGTGAAACTCAGTTTGGAGGCAATTAATTTCAGTCACCTCAGCCAAAGTGTCCCATTTGTTTTTCCAAAACACAAAAACACACCTTGGTCGTGTTACCTGTAGATTTCTAAGCTTCAAAGGCCTATTTGTTGTGTTTTTTATTTCATAATGGCTACTCTGCCCAAAATCTTGTTTGTATTCCCTCAGAATACAAAATTTGGGAAGGAAGAAGGCAAAACCAACTCAGACCCAGAAAACATTTAGGAAATTGCCGCTTAAGAAACCAAAAGTCAGCTGAGACACCCAAAACAATGACATCAAGGAAGAATTGGAGCAAGCCAACAGCTGTGCCCTTATTGAAAAAGAACCTTCCTCTTGTGCCCTCAACTCCATATTGTAGCCTCAAAACCAAAGCTCACATCAGAAGATTCATTACAAACCATGATAAATAAGAAAAATGAGAAAAAAGCCAAAGAAATGCATGAATCCATAATGATATTGGACTTGATTTAGTCGCAAGGAGACCGGCTATTCCCGGATTCATCCACCCCTGCAGCTGACTGCCTGTGGAATTCTGACTGAATTAACCTGAAAATCGCAGTGAAACTCAGTTTGGAGGCAATTAATATCTGTCACCTCAGCCAAAGTGTTCCATTTGCTTTTCCTAAACACAAAAACTCACCTTGGTCGATTTACCTGTCAATTTCTAAGCTTCAAATGCCTATTTGTTCTGCTTTTTATTTCATAATGGCTACTCTGCCCGAACTCTTGTTTGTATTGCGTCAGAATACAACATTTGGGAAGGAAGAAGGCAATACCAACTCAGACCCAGAAAACATTTAGGAAATTGCCGCTCAAGAAACCAAAAGTCAGCTGAGACACCCAAAACAATCACAGCAAGCCAGAATTGGAACAAGCCAACAGCTGTGCCCTGATTGAAAAAGAACCTTCCTCTTGTGCCCTGAAATCAATATGCCAGCCTCAAAACCAAAGCACGCATTAGAAAAATCATTGCAAACCATGATACATAAGAAAAATGAGAAAAAAAAAAAAACAAAGAAATGCAAGAATCCATAATGATATTGGGCTTGATTTAGTTGCAAGGAAACCGGCTGTTCCCGGATTCATCCACCCCTCCAGCTGACTGCCTGTGGAATTCTGACTGAATTAACCTGAAAATCGCAGTGAAACTCAGTTTGGAGGCAATTAATATCTGTCACCTCAGCCAAAGTGTTCCATTTGATTTTCTAAAACACAAAAACTCACCTTGGTCGTGTTACCTGTAGATTTCTAAGCTTCAAACGCCTATTTGTTGTGTTTTTTATTTCATAATGGCTACTCTGCCCAAAATCTTGTTTGTATTGCGTCAGAATACAAAATTTGGGAAGGACGAAGGCAAAACTAACTCAGACCCAGGAAACATTTAGAAAATTGCCGTTCAAGAAACCAAAATTCAGCTGAGGCACCCAAACAATGACAGCAAGCCAGAATTGGAGGAAGCCAACAGCTGTGCCCTGATTGAAAAAGGACCTTCCTCTCGTGCCCTCAACTCCATATTGTAGCCTCAAAACCAAAGCTCACATCAGAAGATTCATTACAAACCATGCCAAATAAGAAAATTGAGAAAAAAGCCAAGGAAATGCAAGAATCCATAATGATATTGGGCTTGATTTAGTCGCAAGGAAACCGGCTGTTGCCGGATTCATCCACCCCTCCAGCTGACTGCCTGTGGAATTCTGACTGAATTAACCTGAAAATTGCAGTGAAACTCAGTTTGGAGGCAATTAATTTCAGTCACCTCAGCCAAAGTGTCCCATTTGTTTTTCCAAAACACAAAAACACACCTTGGTCGTGTTACCTGTAGATTTCTAAGCTTCAAAGGCCTATTTGTTGTGTTTTTTATTTCATAATGGGTACTCTGCCCAAACTCTTGTTTGTATTCCCTCAGAATACAAAATTTGGGAAGGAAGAAGGCAAAACCAACTCAGACCCAGAAAACATTTAGGAAATTGCCGCTTAAGAAACCAAAAGTCAGCTGAGACACCCAAAACAATGACATCAAGGAAGAATTGGAGCAAGCCAACAGCTGTGCCCTTATTGAAAAAGAACCTTCCTCTTGTGCCCTCAACTCCATATTGTAGCCTCAAAACCAAAGCTCACATCAGAAGATTCATTACAAACCATGATAAATAAGAAAAATGAGAAAAAAGCCAAAGAAATGCATGAATCCATAATGATATTGGGCTTGATTTAGTCGCAAGGAGACCGGCTATTCCCGGATTCATCCACCCCTGCAGCTGACTGCCTGTGGAATTCTGACTGAATTAACCTGAAAATCGCAGTGAAACTCAGTTTGGAGGCAATTAATATCTGTCACCTCAGCCAAAGTGTTCCATTTGCTTTTCCTAAACACAAAAACTCACCTTGGTCGATTTACCTGTCAATTTCTAAGCTTCAAATGCCTATTTGTTCTGCTTTTTATTTCATAATGGCTACTCTGCCCGAACTCTTGTTTGTATTGCGTCAGAATACAACATTTGGGAAGGAAGAAGGCAATACCAACTCAGACCCAGAAAACATTTAGGAAATTGCCGCTCAAGAAACCAAAAGTCAGCTGAGACACCCAAAACAATCACAGCAAGCCAGAATTGGAACAAGCCAACAGCTGTGCCCTGATTGAAAAAGAACCTTCCTCTTGTGCCCTGAAATCAATATGCCAGCCTCAAAACCAAAGCACGCATTAGAAAAATCATTGCAAACCATGATACATAAGAAAAATGAGAAAAAAAAAAAAAACAAAGAAATGCAAGAATCCATAATGATATTGGGCTTGATTTAGTTGCAAGGAAACTGGCTGTTCCCGGATTCATCCACCCCTGCAGCTGACTGCCTGTGGAATTCTGACTGAATTAACCTGAAAATCGCAGTGAAACTCAGTTTGGAGGCAATTAATATCTGTCACCTCAGCCAAAGTGTTCCATTTGATTTTCTAAAACACAAAAACTCACCTTGGTCGTGTTACCTGTAGATTTCTAAGCTTCAAACGCCTATTTGTTGTGTTTTTTATTTCATAATGGCTACTCTGCCCAAAATCTTGTTTGTATTGCGTCAGAATACAAAATTTGGGAAGGACGAAGGCAAAACTAACTCAGACCCAGGAAACATTTAGAAAATTGCCGTTCAAGAAACCAAAATTCAGCTGAGGCACCCAAACAATGACAGCAAGCCAGAATTGGAGGAAGCCAACAGCTGTGCCCTGATTGAAAAAGGACCTTCCTCTCGTGCCCTCAACTCCATATTGTAGCCTCAAAACCAAAGCTCACATCAGAAGATTCATTACAAACCATGCCAAATAAGAAAATTGAGAAAAAAGCCAAGGAAATGCAAGAATCCATAATGATATTGGGCTTGATTTAGTCGCAAGGAAACCGGCTGTTGCCGGATTCATCCACCCCTCCAGCTGACTGCCTGTGGAATTCTGACTGAATTAACCTGAAAATTGCAGTGAAACTCAGTTTGGAGGCAATTAATTTCAGTCACCTCAGCCAAAGTGTCCCATTTGTTTTTCCAAAACACAAAAACACACCTTGGTCGTGTTACCTGTAGATTTCTAAGCTTCAAAGGCCTATTTGTTGTGTTTTTTATTTCATAATGGGTACTCTGCCCAAACTCTTGTTTGTATTCCCTCAGAATACAAAATTTGGGAAGGAAGAAGGCAAAACCAACTCAGACCCAGAAAACATTTAGGAAATTGCCGCTTAAGAAACCAAAAGTCAGCTGAGACACCCAAAACAATGACATCAAGGAAGAATTGGAGCAAGCCAACAGCTGTGCCCTTATTGAAAAAGAACCTTCCTCTTGTGCCCTCAACTCCATATTGTAGCCTCAAAACCAAAGCTCACATCAGAAGATTCATTACAAACCATGATAAATAAGAAAAATGAGAAAAAAGCCAAAGAAATGCATGAATCCATAATGATATTGGGCTTGATTTAGTCGCAAGGAGACCGGCTATTCCCGGATTCATCCACCCCTGCAGCTGACTGCCTGTGGAATTCTGACTGAATTAACCTGAAAATCGCAGTGAAACTCAGTTTGGAGGCAATTAATATCTGTCACCTCAGCCAAAGTGTTCCATTTGCTTTTCCTAAACACAAAAACTCACCTTGGTCGATTTACCTGTCAATTTCTAAGCTTCAAATGCCTATTTGTTCTGCTTTTTATTTCATAATGGCTACTCTGCCCGAACTCTTGTTTGTATTGCGTCAGAATACAACATTTGGGAAGGAAGAAGGCAATACCAACTCAGACCCAGAAAACATTTAGGAAATTGCCGCTCAAGAAACCAAAAGTCAGCTGAGACACCCAAAACAATCACAGCAAGCCAGAATTGGAACAAGCCAACAGCTGTGCCCTGATTGAAAAAGAACCTTCCTCTTGTGCCCTGAAATCAATATGCCAGCCTCAAAACCAAAGCACGC
Source organism: Oryctolagus cuniculus (assembly GCF_964237555.1). Taxonomy (NCBI): domain Eukaryota; kingdom Metazoa; phylum Chordata; class Mammalia; order Lagomorpha; family Leporidae; genus Oryctolagus; species Oryctolagus cuniculus. The sequence goes on from NW_027208280.1 coordinate 154,671, forward strand.
ATTAGAAAAATCATTGCAAACCATGATACATAAGAAAAATGAGAAAAAAAAAAAAACAAAGAAATGCAAGAATCCATAATGATATTGGGCTTGATTTAGTTGCAAGGAAACCGGCTGTTCCCGGATTCATCCACCCCTCCAGCTGACTGCCTGTGGAATTCTGACTGAATTAACCTGAAAATCGCAGTGAAACTCAGTTTGGAGGCAATTAATATCTGTCACCTCAGCCAAAGTGTTCCATTTGATTTTCTAAAACACAAAAACTCACCTTGGTCGTGTTACCTGTAGATTTCTAAGCTTCAAACGCCTATTTGTTGTGTTTTTTATTTCATAATGGCTACTCTGCCCAAAATCTTGTTTGTATTGAGTCAGAATACAAAATTTGGGAAGGACGAAGGCAAAACTAACTCAGACCCAGGAAACATTTAGAAAATTGCCGTTCAAGAAACCAAAATTCAGCTGAGGCACCCAAACAATGACAGCAAGCCAGAATTGGAGGAAGCCAACAGCTGTGCCCTGATTGAAAAAGGACCTTCCTCTTGTGCCCTGAACTCAATATGTCAGCCTCAAAACCAAAGCTCACATCAGAAAATTCATTACAAACCATGCCAAATAAGAAAATTGAGAAAAAAGCCAAGGAAATGCAAGAATCCATAATGATATTGGGCTTGATTTAGTCGCAAGGAAACCGGCTGTTGCCGGATTCATCCACCCCTCCAGCTGACTGCCTGTGGAATTCTGACTGAATTAACCTGAAAATCGCAGTGAAACTCAGTTTGGAGGCAATTAATTTCAGTCACCTCAGCCAAAGTGTTCCATTTGATTTTCCAAAACACAAAAACTCACCTTGGTCGTGTTACCTGTAAATTTGTAAGCTTCAAACACCTATTTGTTGTGTTTTTTATTTCATAATGGCTAATCAGTCCAAACTCATGTTTGTAATGCATCAGAATACAAAATTTGGGAAGGAAGAAGGCAAAACTAACTCAGACCCAGAAACATTTAGGAAATTGCCGCTCAAGAAATCATAAATCGGCTGAGGCACCCAAAACAATGACAGCAAGCCAGATTTGGAGCAACCCAACAGCTGAGCCCTGATTGGAAAAGAACCTTCCTCTTGTGCCCTGAACTCAATATGCCAGCCTGAAAACCAAAGCTCAAATCAGAAAATTCATTACAAAGCATGATAAAGAAGGGAAATGTGAAAAAGCCAAAGAAATCAAGAGTCCTTTGTGATATTTGGCTGGATTTCGACACAAGGAAACTGGCTGTTTCCAGATTCATCCCCCCCTTTCACAGACTCACTTTGGAATTCTGATTGAAATCACCTCAAAATCGTACTCACACTCAATTTGGAAGGAATTAGAATCTGTCCCCTCAGCAGAAGGGTTCCATGTCATTTTCCAAATCACAGAAACTCATCTTGGTTGTGTTGCCTGTAGATTTCTAATCCTGAAAGGAAAATTTGCTGTGTTTGTTTTTTTTCTTTCCCAATGGCTACTCTGTCCAAAATCTTGCTTGTATTGCATCAGAATACAAAATTTGGGAAGGAAGAAGGCAAAACCAACTCAAACCCAGAAAACATTTAGGAAATTGCCGCTCAAGAAACCACAAATCGGCTGAGGCACCGAAAACAATGACAGCAAGCCAGAATTTGAGCACGCCAACAGCTGTGCCCTGATTGAAAAAGAACCTTCCTCTTGTGCCCTGAACTCAATATGCCAGCCTCAAAACCAAAGCTCACATCAGAAAATTCATTACAAACCATGGAATTCCACTCCTGTGGAATAACGACTGAATTAACCTGAAAATCGCAGTGAAACTCAGTTTGGAGCTAATTAATATCTGTCACCTCAGCCAAAGTGTCCATTTTATTTTCCAAAACACAAAAACTCACCTTAGTTGTGTTACCTGTAGATTTCTAAGCTTCAAACGCCTATTTGTTGTGTTTTTTATTTCATAATGGCTACTCTGTCCAAACTCTTGTGTGTATTGCGTCAGAATACAAAATTTGGGAAGGACGAAGGCAAAACTAACTCAGACCCAGGAAACATTTAGAAAATTGCCGTTCAAGAAACCAAAATTCAGCTGAGGCACCCAAACAATGACAGCAAGCCAGAATTGGAGGAAGCCAACAGCTGTGCCCTGATTGAAAAAGGACCTTCCTCTTCTGCCCTGAACTCAATATGTCAGCCTCAAAACCAAAGCTCACATCAGAAAATTCATTACAAACCATGCCAAATAAGAAAATTGAGAAAAAAGCCAAGGAAATGCAAGAATCCATAATGATATTGGGCTTGATTTAGTCGCAAGGAGACCGGCTATTCCCGGATTCATCCACCCCTGCAGCTGACTGCCTGTGGAATTATGACTGAATTAACCTGAAAATCGCAGTGAAACTCAGTTTGGAGGCAATTAATTTCAGTCACCTCAGCCAAAGAGTTCCATTTGATTTTCCAAAACACAAAAACTCACCTTGGTCGTGTTACCTGTAGATTTCTAAGCTTCAAAGGCCTATTTGTTGTGTTTTTTATTTCATAATGGCAACTCTGCCCAAACTCTTGTTTGTATTGCGTCAGAATACAAAGTTTGGGATGGAAGAAGGCAAAACCAACTCAGACCCAGAAAACATTTAGGAAATTGCCGCTCAAGAAACCAAAAGTCAGCTGAGACACCCAAAACAATCACAGCAAGCCAGAATTGGAACAAGCCAACAGCTGTGCCCTGATTGAAAAAGAACCTTCCTCTTGTGCCCTGAAATCAATATGCCAGCCTCAAAACCAAAGCTCACATTAGAAAAATCATTGCAAACCATGATACATAAGAAAAATGAGAAAAAAAAAAACAAAGAAATGCAAGAATCCATAATGATATTGGGCTTGATTTAGTTGCAAGGAAACCGGCTGTTCCCGGATTCATCCACCCCTCCAGCTGACTGCCTGTGGAATTCTGACTGAATTAACCTGAAAATCGCAGTGAAACTCAGTTTGGAGGCATTTAATATCTGTCACCTCAGCCAAAGTGTACCATTTGATTTTCTAAAACACAAAAACTCACCTTGGTCATGTTACCTGTAGATTTCTAAGCTTCAAATGCCCATTTGTTGTGTTTTTTATTTCATAATGGCTACTCTGCCCAAAATCTTGCTTGTATTGCATCAGAATACAAAATTTGGGAAGGAAGAAGGCAAAACCAACTCAGACCCAGAAAACATTTAGGAAATTGCCGCTCAACAAACCACAAATCGGCTGAGGCACCCAAAATAATGACAGCACACCCGAATTGGAGCAAGCCAACAGCTGTGCCCTGATTGAAAAAGACCCTTCCTCTTGTTCCCTGAACTCCATATGCCAGCCACAAAACCAAAGCTCACATCAGAAAATTCATTACAAACCATGATAAATAAAAAAAAAAATGAGAAAATATCCAATGAAATGCAAGAATCCATAATGATATTGGGCTTGATTTACTTGCAAGGAAACTGGCTGCTCAAGAAACCACAAATTGGCATTCAAATCCTCCACACATTAGTGTGTTCTAGGCAGAAGTCTTCAGAAACCCGATTAAACATGCTATTTGTGTTTGTAAACATGACATGGGATGCATTTGCCGAACAGAAAGATTGTGCTTTTCTCCAAAACCACTTTGACCATGATTTTTTAGTTAAATATAGCCCAAAAACCACAACAAATTTTGAGGATTTCCCGGGGTGAAAGCAGAAATATCTGGTGTGTTGTGGCTATCTCATTCCAAGATGTTGCTACAGCTTCTCTGTTTGTTTGTGTTTTCTGGACATAGCATGACACTTTTTGTTTTCTTCTGGCAAACGCTAATTGGTTCCCCTTGGTGTCAAATCCTCCACACATTTGAGTTTTCTAGGCAGAAAGCTTCAGTATCCTGAGGAAACATGATATTTGTTTTTGTAAACATGACATGGGATGCATTTGCTCAACAGAATGATTGTGCTTTTCTCCAAAACCAGTTTCACGGTTATTTTTTGGTTAAATTTCACCCAAAAACCACAACAATTTGTCCGGATACTCCTGGATGAAAACAAAAATATCTGGTGTGTTGTGGCTATCTCTATCCCAGATTGTGCTACAGCCTCTCTGTTTGTTTGTGTTTTCTGGACATTCCTTACAGACTTTGGTTTTGAATGCATTTTAGCATGTAATTTTTTGTTTTCTGCCGGCAAACGCTTATTGCTACCACATGGAGTCAAATCTTAAACACATTCGAGTTTTCTAGGCAGAAAGCTTCAGAAACCCGATTAAACATGATATTTGTGTATGTAAACATGACGTTGGATGCATTTGCCAAACAGAAAGATTGTGCTTTTCTCCAAAACCAGTTTCACGGTTATTTTTTGGTTAAATTTCACCCGAAAAGCACGACAATTTGTCCAGGTACTCCTGCATGAAAACGAAATTTCTGGTGTGTTGTGGCTATCTCAATCCCAGATCGTGCTACAGCCTCTCTGTTTGCTTGTGTTTTCTGGACATTTTCTCGGGACTTTACAGTTTTGAATGCATTTTAACATGTAAGTTTTTGTTTCCTGCCGGCAAACGATAATTGCTTCCACATGGGGTCAAATCCCACACACATTCGAGTTTTCTAGGCAGAAAGATTCAGAAACCCGATTAAACATGATATTTGTGTTTGTAAACATGACATGGGATGCATTTGCTGAACAGGAAGATTGTGCTTTTCTCCAAAACCACTTTGACTGTGATTTTTTGGTTAAATTTCACCCGAAAACCACAACAATATTTCCGGATATTCCTGGATGAAAACAAAAATATCTGGTGTGTTGTGGCTATCTCAATCCCAGATCTTGCTACAGCCTCTGTGTTTGTTTGTGTTTTCTGGACATTCTCTATGGACTTTACAGTTTTGAATGCATTTTAGCATGACACTTTTTGTTTTCTCCCAGCAAATGCTAATTGGTTCCCCTTGGTGTCAAAACCTCCAGACATTCGAATTCTCTAGGCAGAAAGCTTCAGAAACCCGAGAAAACATATTTGTGTTTGTGAACATGACATCCAATGCATTAGCCGAACAGGAAGATTGTGCTTTTCTCCAAAACCACTTTCACGGTGGTTTTTTGGTTAAATTTCACCCGAAAAGCACAACAATTTGTCCAGATACTCCTGGATGAAAACAAAAATATCTGGTGTGTTGTGGCTATCTCAATCCCAGGTCTTGCTACAGCCTCTATGTTTGTTTGTGTTTTCTGGACATTCTCTATGGACTTTACAGTTTTGAATGCATTTTAGCATGTAAGTTTTTGTTTTCTGCCGGCAAACGATAATTGGTTCCACCTGGGGTCAAATCCTCCACACATTCGAGTTTTCTACGTGGAAGTCTTCAGAAACCGGATGAAACATGATATTTGCATTTGTAAACATGACATGGGATGCATTTGCCGAACAGGAAGATTGTGCTTTTCTCCAAAACCACTTTCATGGTGGTTTTTGGTTACATTTCACCCGAATTCCACAACAATTTGTCCAGATACTCCTGGATGAAAACAAAAATATCTGGTGTGTTGTGGCTATCTCAATCCCAGGTCTTGCTACAGCCTCTCTGTTTGTTTGTGTTTTCTGGACATTCTCTATGGACTTTACAGTTTTGAATGCATTTTAGCATGTAAGTTTTTGTTTTCTGCCGGCAAACGATAATTGGTTCCACCTGGGGTCAACTCCTCCACACATTCGAGTTTTCTAGGTGGAAGTCTTCAGAAACCGGATGAAACATGATATTTGCATTTGTAAACATGACATGGGATGCATTTGCTGAACAGGAAGATTGTGCTTTTCTCCAAAACCACTTTCATGGTGGTTTTTGGTTACATTTCACCCGAATTCCACAACAATTTGTCCAGATACTCCTGGATGAAAACAAAAATATCTGGTGTGTTGCGGCTATCTCAATCACAGATCTTGCTACAGCCTCTGTGTTTGTTTGTGTTTTCTGGACATTCTCTACGGACTTTACTGTTGTGAATGCATTTTACCATGACACTTTTTGTTTTCTGCTCACAGACAGTAATTGGTTCCACCTGGGGTCAACTCCTCCACACATTCGAGTTTTCTAGGTGGAAGTCTTCAGAAACCGGATGAAACATGATATTTGCATTTGTAAACATGACATGGGATGCATTTGCTGAACAGGAAGATTGTGCTTTTCTCCAAAACCACTTTCATGGTGGTTTTTGGTTACATTTCACCCGAATTCCACAACAATTTGTCCAGATACTCCTGGATGAAAACAAAAATATCTGGTGTGTTGCGGCTATCTCAATCACAGATCTTGCTACAGCCTCTGTGTTTGTTTGTGTTTTCTGGACATTCTCTACGGACTTTACTGTTGTGAATGCATTTTACCATGACACTTTTTGTTTTCTGCTCACAGACAGTAATTGGTTCCACCTGGAGTCAAATCCTCCACACATTCACATTTTCTCGGTGGAAGGCTTCAGAAACCTGATTAAACATGATATTTGTGTTTGTAAACATGACATGGGATGCATTTGCGAAACAGAAAGATTGTGCTTTTCTCCAAAACCACTTTCATGGTGGTTTTTTGGTTAAATTTCACCCAAATTCCACAACATTTTTTCCGGATATGCTGGGATGAACGCAGAAATATCTGGTGTGTTACCGCTAACTCAATCCCAGATCTTGTACAGCCTCTGTGTGTGTTTGTGTTTTCTGGACATTCTCTACAGACTTTAAGGTTTTGAATGCATTTTAGCATGTAAGTTTTTGTTTTCTGCTGGCAAACACTAATTGGTTCCACATGGAGTCAAATCCCACACACATTCGAGTTTTCTAGGCAGAAGAAACCAGAGAAAACATGGTATTTGCATTTGTAAACATGAGATGGGATGCATTTGCGAAACAGAAAGATTGTGCTTTTCTCCAAAACCACTTTCACGGTGGCTTTTGGTTACATTTCACCCGAATTCCACAACAATTTGTCCAGAAACTCCTGGATGAAAACAAAAATATCTGGTGAGTTCTGGCTATCTCAATCACAGATCTTGCTACAGCTTCTGTGTTTGTTTGTGTTTTCTGGAAATTCTCTATGGACTTTACTGTTTTGATTGCATTTTACCATGACACATTTGTTTTCTGCTCACAGACAGTAATTGGTTCCATCTGGAGTCAAATCCTTCACACATTCGAGTATTCTAGGCAGAAAGCATCAGAAACGTGAGAAAACATGATATTTGCATTTGTAAACATGACTTGGGATGCATTTGCTGAACAGAAAGATTGTGCTTTTCTCCAAAACCACTTTGACTGTGATTTTTTGGTTAAATTTCACCAGAAAACCACAACATTTCCGGATACTCCTGGATGAAAACAAAAATATCTGGTGTGTTGTGGCTATCTCAATCCCAGATCTTGCTACAGCCTCTGTGTTTGTTTGTGTTTTTTGGACATTCTCTAAGGACTTTAAGGTTTTCAATGCATTTTAGCATGCAAGTTTTTGGTTTCTGCTGGCAAACGCTAATTGGTACCCCTTGGTGTCAAATCCTCCACACATTCAAGTTTTCTAGGCAGAAAGCTCCAGAAACTTGAGAAAAAATGATATTTGTTTTTGTAAACATGACATCTGATGCATTTGCCGAACAGAAAGATTATGCTTTTCTCCAAAACCACATGCACCGTTATTTTTTGGTTAAATTTCACCCGAAAACGACAACATTTCCGGATACTCCTGGATGAAAACAAAAATATCTGGTGTGTTGTGGCTATCACAATCCCAAATCTTGCTACAGTCTCTGTGTTTGTTTGTGTTTTCTGGACATTCTCTATGGACTTTACAGTTTTGAATGCATTTTAGCATGACACTTTTTGTTTTCTGCCGGCAAACGCTAATTGGTTCCCCTTGGTGTCAAAACCTCCACACATTCGAGTTCTCTAGGCAGAAAGCTTCAGAAACCTGAGAAAAAATGATATTTGTTTTTGTAAACATGACATCCGATGCATTAGCCGAACAGGAAGATTGTGCTTTTCTCCAAAACCACTTTCACGGTGGTTTTTTGGTTAAATTTCACCCGAAAAGCACAACAATTTGTCCAGATACTCCTGGATGAAAACAAAAATATCTGGTGTGTTGTGGCTATCTCAATCCCAGATCGTGCTACAGCCTCTCTGTTTGTTTGTGTTTTCTGGACATTTTCTAGGGACTTTACGGTTTTGAATGCATTTTAGCATGTAAGTTTTTGTTTTCTGCCGGCAAACGATAATTGGTTCCACCTGGGGTCAAATCCTCCACACATTCGAGTTTTCTAGGTGGAAGTCTTCAGAAACCGGATTAAACATGATATTTGTGTTTGTAAACATGACATGGGATGCATTTGCTCAACAGAAAGATTGTGCTTTTCTCCAAAACCACTTTCAATGTGGTTTTTTGGTTAGATTTCACCCGAATTCCACAACAATTTGTCTGGATATACTGGGATGACCGCAGTAATATCTGGTGTGTTGTGGTTATGTCAGTCCCAGATCTTGCTGCAGCCTCTGCATTTGGATAAATTTCACCCGAAAACCACAACAAATCAGGATTTCCTGGGATGAAAGCAGAAATATATAGTGTGTTGTGACTATCTCAATCCCAGATCTTGGAACAGCCTCTGGGTTTGTTTGTGTTTTCTGGACAGTATCTAATGACTTTATGCTTTTGAATGCATTTTAGCAAGTAATGTTTTGTTTTCTGCTGGGAAATGCTAATTGGTTCCACATGGAGTCAAATCCTCCACACATCCGAGTTTTCCTGCAGAAAACTTCAGAAACCAGAGAAAACATGATATTTGTGTTTGTAAACATGACGTTGGATGCATTTGCCAAACAGAATGATTGTGCTTTTCTCCAAAACCACTTTGACGGTTATTTTTTTGGTTAAATTTCAACCGAATTCCATACCAATTTGTCTGGATATGCCTGGAGGAAAGTAGAAATATCTGGTGTGTTGTGGCTATCTCAATCCCAGTTCTTGCTACAGCCTCTAGGTTTGTTTTTTGATTTTTCTGGACATTATGTAAGGCATTTATGGTTTTGAATGCATTTTTACATGTAACTTATTGTTTTCTGCTGGCAAGCACAAATTGATTTCACATGGAGTCAAATCCTCCACACATTCAAGTTTTCTAGGCAGAAAACTTCAGAAACCCAAGCAAACATGATAGTTGTGTTTGGAAACATGACATTAGAACCGCTTGTCAAAGAGAAAGATTGTGCTTTTCTCCAAAACCACTTTGACTGTTTTTTTTTTTTTTTGGATAAATTTCACCTGAATTCCACACTGCTTTGTCCGAATATGCCTGGATGTAAGCAGAAATATCTGGTGCGTTGTGGCTATCGCGATCTCCGGTCTTGCTACACCCTCTGTATTTGAGTTTCCTGGACGTTATCTCCTGACTTTGCGGTTTGTAGTGAACTTGAGGATGTAACATTTTGTTACATTTAACTGCTGGCAAGCGCTAATTGGTTCCACATGGAGTCAAATCCTCCACACATTCGAGTTTTCCTGGCAGAAAGCTTCAGAAACCCGAGAAAACATGATATTTGTGCTTGTAAACATGACATTGGATCCACTTGCTAAAGAGAAAGATAGTGCTTTTCTCCAAAAACACTTTGATGGTGATTTTTTGGTTAAATTCACCTGAATTCCACACCACTTTGTCCGGATATGCCTGGAGAAAAATCAAATATCAGGTGTGTTGTGCTTATCTCAATCCCAGATCTTGCTACAGCCTCTGGTTTTATTTGGGTTTTCTGGACATTATCTACGGGATTCACCGTTTTGATTGAATTTGAGCATGTAGCTTTTTGTTTACACCTGGCAAACGCTAATTGGTTCCACATGGAGTCAAATCCTCGACACATTCAAATTTTCCTGGCAGAAAGCTTCAGAAACCTGAGAAAACATGATATTTGTTCTTGCAAATATCATATTGGATACACTTGCCGAAGAGTAAGATTGTGCATTTCTCCAGAACCACGTTGAAGGTGATTTTTTGGTTAAATTCACCTGAATTCCACACCACTTTGTCTGGATATGCCTGGAGGAAAGCAGAAATATCTGGTGTGTTGTGACTATCTCAATCCCAGATCTTGCTACAGCCTATGTTTTTGTTTCTGTTTTCTGGACATTATCTCCTGACTTTGCGGTTTGGAGTGAATTTGAGCATGTAACTTTCTTGCCGAAGAGAAAGATTGTTGTTTTCTCCAAAACTACCTTGAGGGTGATTTTTGGGTTAAATTTCACACATATGACTTTACAATAGATCAATTCTGACATTATTTAGAGTTAGTAGCCATAATGGATTAAGATTTTGCATAAACACATCCCAGGCATAATCCAATGCAAAACATGTATTTGATTTTTGGCTCCAGTCAAAATTATTAAGTCATCCAGAGGTCCCCTCTAAGTTATCTTATTTGCATGAGTTAGCTATGGCCTGAAATTTGTGTATTAGACAGAATCATAGCCACTCATATTGCCCATGGAATATCTGAGTGTTAAAATCCAAGGTATAGGAATTGAGGAGAAAAGAATTTTTTTCTTCTACCAGTCACAAATGAACTCTCAAATTTATAAACCATTTTATAGCCAGCAGAATCTGATCTTCTGAGATATTCTCAAATGCTACAAGTTATCATTTGACTAAACCAAATTTCGATGCATAATGCAACTACTGTGTGTTCAACAGTTTATTTGATTCTCAGTTCTCACACCAGTTAGCTTGGGGTTGGGGAGTGAAGAATGATTAGCCTTTACAAAGATTTTACTCTCCACACAAGGGTGTGAAGGCATTTAATCCCAATTAGAAGAGATTAATCATTGGGAACAGGGGGGACCCTAATGAAGTGATTAGGCTAAATCAATTCATGTGATTATTGAGTGACTGCTTATTCCCAGGTGTGTGCTATAGAAACTACTTCATATTTGAACTCCTGCAATTTCATTATTTGGTCATATGGTCTCTGTGCCACCCAAACCTCTGCCAACAAGATGACCCTCAACAGATACTGCCCTCCGACCTTTGGCCCAAACCAAGAGACAAATACCATTTCTTTCTAAATGACTGAGTCTGTACCATTCTGTTATTAGCATCAAACAAAACCTGACTCAGAACCTAGGAAGAGCTGTGCTGACAGCACTGAATTGTAAACTAGTGACCTTGTTTCTCAACCAAAGGATATCAGATCCCATGTGGAAGTTCATTTCCCCATGTGGATTCTGTAATCACCATCAATTTGGAAAGCTGTGAGGCCCCAGGGTTCACACAAACCCTTTTCCTTTAGACACAGGACAGGACACCAGGGTCCTGGCTACTGGCCCAGCTCCCCTCCTGTGCCCATAGAATACTGGTCTCTGAAACTCACCACTTTCCAGCTTCCAATGAGTCCCAGCATCCTCCTGAGGGCTCCTGAGTGTGGTGAGGGAAGTTCACAGAGCAGCGATGGGTGAAACACCTGAGCCTAACATTGGGATGCCAGAAAAGAAGATGCTGTGTGGTTCAGCAGTGTTGCCTTTGAACACCTGATTTTAAAGTCTGCCCTAACAATGAGCATGCATAACATCAGAGAATACACAGCCAATCCAAATGCTCTTAGCATGAGGGCCGTAGCTTGGGGTTGTGGCAGGTGGGGGCAGAGAGGAACTCTGCTTGGTCTCAGGTCTGAAACTGCCTCATCTTTGCAGCTTGATCCTCCCAACAGCAGGGGCTGCTCTCACCTCCCTAATGATCATGACATCAGAGCACTGTCCCTCCCTCCTTTTTCCAGGACCCTATTAAAATCTTGTGACCTTTGGACTTTCAATAATGGTCTCACATGTAACAGAATGCTGAATCTTTCCGGTATTCTGGGTCTTTATATTATTTATATTCTTGGCTCCTTTTTAAGGTCATTTGACTTTTTTAAAAAAAATTGACTCCAGGACTATTTTAAGATACTAAAACATACATTGCATAGATTGACCTCTCTTTCTCTTGTATCTATTACAGATATTCACTTGTAGTTCTGTATTCTGTAATTTAGTATTGTTGTCTGTTTCATTCTTACTGGCATGCATTGGGTTTATATATTGATCTTATACACAGTAATCCTGCATAATTCTCTGGTCAGTTTTTATTTGTTTTGAATTTTATGGGAGTATCTCCGTATATAATAGTTTAATTAACATTTATTGATGGTTTTGCTGCTTAGAAGCATATCCTTATACATAAAATTTTCTGTTTTTTAAATTTCCTAACTACATATCTAGGACATTGTTGAAGACAGAAAATACAAGGAGAGCGGCTTATACAGCTGTGTTCCAAGGGAAATAGCTTTCAGTGTTCTATGACAATTATGCTTTATATTATAGGTGCATTGCAGCCCATCTTAGTTATAATAAATAATAACTATTTTTACTGCTTTACTCACAGTTTATGTTTGTGATTAGATGCTTAATTTTATTCAAAGCTTTTCATCTTTTAATTGCAATTACCGTGTGATTTTTTTGTGTTTCTCTTCCACATGAATTATTTACATGATTTATTTTGAAATGTTAAACACCTTGGCATCTTTGACTCTATCTTGCTTTTTTATTGATCTCTTGTGATTTCATAGTTTGCTCTATATTAACATGTTGCTTAAAATATTTGTACCTCATTTTATAAAGATATGTTCTTTAAGTTCCTTTTTAGTTCATGTCTTGATCAGACAGTGGCATCAATGTAATACTGCATTCAGAAAAGAAATTAAATCATATTCCATATTTATTACCACTTTTTATGAATCTGGGAAATTGAGGAGTGTTTTACTGCCTTGAATATGAGGGAAATTCTACAAATCTAGGTCAGAAATTTTGCTTTTGAATTTGTTCATCGGTTATTTTGATTTTTCAAACAGAGTCAACTTATTTTGTTTATATAGAAGATTCCTATGTTATTGAAGATTTTTGATAAATTTATTTCATAACGTGGTGGCTCTGGGTTTAAGGTTTTTTAAAAAAACTTATTTCTATGCATTTCAGAATATTCTTTAACTGTGTTGCTAAACTTTATTAATTTGGTCAAGAACAATGCTGTTTGAATTTCTGTCACTGGTTATCTGTGTTGCATATTTTTACTTTATCTTAAGATTATACTAGTCTTTATTAATTCTACTCATTTTATAAAAATAATAATTTATTTGAAAGAAGAGTTACAGAGAAGCAGAGGCAGAGAGTTAGAGAGATGTATTCCATCAAAGATTTACTCCCCAAATGCCTGAAATGACCAGAGCTGGGCAAACCTAAAACCAGGAGTCAGGAGACTCTTCTGGCACTGACATGTGGGTGCAGGGGCCCAAGGATGTGGGCCATCTTCTACTGCTTTTCCAGGCCATAGAAGAGAGCTGTATTGGAAGTGGAGCAGTTGGGACTTGAACTGGCACGCATATTGGATGCCAACACTGCAGATGGCAGTTTAACCTAATACGCCACAGTTCCAACCATCTGCTCATATGTTTTAAAAACACTTTTCCTTTGTAATTCATTTCTGTTGTACAGTCTTTCTAAACACGTTATATTGATGATATTCTTCATTTTCACTATCCTATATTGCTGTATAGTTCATCTTAGATCTTAAGAAGGATGTCACGATGATTAGGTCTCTGTCTTCTCACATAATATCTTGAGCCTATAAATTTATCTGTGCACTGATTTATATGACATCTCCTCTATTTCTTTCTGTGTTTTCCAATCCTCCATCACTCTGCCAACTATTTGCCTCGTGATGTCTCAAGCCCTATGTGCCTTCCAGGTATGCCAGACTTTATGTATCTCTGATCTTGCTCCTGAAACCATATATTATCAGCAATTTTACCATTTTATTTGGCTGGGTCTGATGTTCATCCTTGTAATCTTGCATTTAAAAATCTTTGACATCCAAGCCTGCTCTTAGTAGCCTATCCTTGTGCCTGCAGCAAGGGCTGGCTTCAGAGTCTCCATCCCTTCTATTTACACCACGTCTTTCCTCAAGTGGCTCCTACTGTGCTTGTATCTTATGCCAATCCTCATGAGTCTCCAGCTCCTCTACATGTAGCCATTATCTTCCCCTCACATGCTGACCTCTCTGATTCATACAGCCCATGTCAGGATACCTGTGTCTCCATTCCTTTATACACAATGACTTCAGTCCTAATTCCTGGTTATTGCTGCATTCCTCTAAAGAAGGCTAAAATTCCCAATTGGTTTGCAATATTTGTCTCACTGTTGCAAATATATTGAGAATTACTGCCTGGCCTGAAAGTTGGTTGGTGGACAATCAGTTGAGAAATCACACAGATTTTTGCTATCAGTACAGCTGCAGTGTCCTTTCAGATTTTTCAAAACAAAATGCTAATGTTACACACAAATGGCATAACCATGAACAATGCCTGCCCTGCAACAAGGAAACAGAAACCACTTATTATTGAATGAGACAACTGTGCAGAATAGATATTCAAAATATAACCTATTGAAATACTGGATTTTGAATATAAGTATATATTTGACCCTCAGGTCAAACCAAATCTCCTGGCTCTGATGTCTAATAGCCCCTGAAATTAGGCTCTCACTATCAAACTACCCTGGAAAATCCCCAAGCACAAGCATCCAAGAAGCGTTCACAGCAGCAGCTTCCTGCCACACTACTGAGTGTACCACCATGTGATGTTCTCCCTGACTTCCCTTTATTCATTATCCACCGGCTGGTACCCAATCTGGCCATCCACAACAAAAGCAGAATACTCTCTACTTGATGCTGTCCTGAAGGGGCTCCTAAGTTGATGGATTTCAGGGAAATCTCATGGGTTCCTCTGGACCTTCCTTGACATTGATGAGGCTCATCCACCCGTATAGTACACCAGATAGTCACCAGTGATAGGCCCACTGGCATACTGGGTCTGAAACCCCACAGGCACTCCTCTGGATGACAGTCACCTTTTACTGGCTCATGACATAGATAATTGTGGCCTGATTGGAGACTGAATTATAGGGCATGCTCTCTTCAATTTATTATTGCAGTGCATCAGCCCTGCTGGGTCACTGACAGACTTAGGATAATTTCATGGTTAACATTATTAATGCAGGACACATGTTTTCTCATGAAATCTGGCATTGTTCCTCCCCACCTCTCATTTACCATTTCTGATCCTTGGCATGCCTTGAATTTGTGATAGTCTAATATCAACCTCCAGTATCTGTCTGATTTTAACTATCTAAACTGTTGAATTAAATCTGGATATGTTGGTGTTCACAATCTCTGATTCTTGCCTTATTTATTTTTAAGGAAAGAACTTAAACAGATAATGCTCTTTAACACATAAATCCAGTATCAGTATACCAACTTTCAAAATTGATAATTTAATATTATCTAATATCCATTGTTTCTGAAATGTAACATAGATTCTGACTTAGGTATAGTTGGAAGGATGGTTAGAGGGTATCATTTGTATCTGCTCTTGCATTGTAGGTCACGGAACCAATGTTGTGTCCTTCCCATTACCAAGTATTTTACCCCCATTTTACAATTTGAGAGCAGAGAGGTTAACCATGTTGGGCTAGAGGAAACAATAGACTCTTTGAAAACTTACCTTGGACTAGAGCACTGTTTTCTACCATAGTCACTATTATTTTGGAATCTTAACATTCAAGTTGCTATCTGAGTTCCCAGTGATTATGACATTCCCTACCATGAGGAATGACCCACAGAAAAGATCCACCTCTGTGGTTCTCAGCAGTAACAGTGTCCTTCGCACCAACACCAATTTTATTGCTTTTGTAAATGGAATGTCTGGGCCTCTTGTAGAACATAGTCATTTATAACTTTTTCATCTGTATCATTTTAGTAACTGTAGCATAATTCCTGTGAGATTTTGATTGTTTCTTTCTCTATCACAGAAATTCAGCTATTTCTACCTCCCTTAGCATGGACTGTTTTTGGTTTAAGTTTTCAAATGTCATCCTAGTGTTACCATCATCCTTTGGGATCTTTGACAATGGGTTAAAACCTTTGTTGTTGATGAGTGTTCTCACATTGAGAAACCCTCCCTTTTCTAAATTTTTCCTCCACCCTCAGGACTCAGTCTCATGCACACTCTGCCACTCCTGATAATACATATTGGCTAGGCCTTGCAACTGTTTCTTTTTAGACACAGCAATTTTTCTCACTTAAAAGATTATACTTCTGTAGCTAGGGCCATTAGCATGAAAAGGTTATTTAGGCTTGAAAGCTACTGTTAGGAAGAGTAGATGCAGTGAAATCCCAAAGTGAAATCTATTTCTGGGTGGCAAACTCCTTTCTTTCTCTAAGGCATATGTGATATAATAATATTAAATTGACATAAGTTGATGAAGTCAGAGTGGCCACAATTTGAGTGATTTTAGAAAGTCCATTGTCTGGGGACTAGTTTGGCAAGAGAGTATAGATAAATCTACTAGCCAAAGATCATTTTTCTCAAGAGAAAGGGACATAGCAGATTATACTATCATCAAAATTATGTAAGTATATTATAAGGCTTCATTGGAGTACTGTCATAATTTAGACTTTTTTTTTATAGCCTTTCTTGTTTTACCCCCATAACCACCTGTTCGGTTAATATTATCAGCATTAAAATGATAGTTATGTTAAAATGCTTTATAGCCACAGTTATTAATTTTAGATTAATCAGAGATGGAAACTAATTTTCATGGGTGTAAATTATCATAATTGTAGCTAGTTGAATCACTTGGAAGCTTTCTGCACTTTTAGAACAAATTTTTAAAACCAAAAATTAAAGTTCAATATACAGTATTGTCTTTATTGCATATAGCAATGTGTATCAAGTGTTTTATGTCCTAGAATCGGGATGATCATAAAAATGTGCTCTCTCTCTCTCTCTCTCTCTCTCTCTCTATGTATATATATATATATATATATATATATATATAAATTATAGCTGAAAGTGCTTAACATATACCTTAAACTATAAGTCAGTATTCATTGGTGTAGATGTCTATCTGAATTTCAAGATTCTGGGTTATGCTATATAATTCTAGCAATTCATCTCATTCAGAAGAGAATAAGTCCTAGGCTGCTTACATACTCTGCTGGACTTGTGCTAACAGTGTTAAACTTCCTAAGAAACCTCCACTCTAAACTTATTACTTTTTCCCCCAAATACACTATTTTTAATTGATAGCTGGTGGCAAAGTGCTTCTGCTTAAAACAGAAATAATCTTAATATGATAAAACAAGCTGTAATTAACATGTTCCAATCATAAACATCACTAGAATGGAGAACTCAATGTTCTGTTAAAGAGTAATGAAGCATCAAGCTATGGATGTATCTCAGTGGATCCCTGGTGGTGGAACATGTTGTGGACAATAAGAGCATTGACAGATGTGCAAGTCTTCAATTAATGACATAAAGTGTATAATAATTCAACTCAATAGACAATATAGCCAGTTCGAAAACTTCTAATCAAAGTGGGAAAAAAAATTCCTCTTACATTAGTAAGCACCAAATCACAAGGGTACTTCTATCATGCAGGATGCATTTATGAGTAGTAAGCCACTTTTATAATTTAAATCTTACTTTACTAGAAATTATGAACTTTGCATTTGGTTAAACTTAGTTTTTTTAAAAAGATTTATTCATTTATATGGAAGTCAGAGTTACACAGAGAGAGAAGCAGAGGCAGAGGTGGGGGATCTTCCATCTGCTGGTTCACTTCCCAATTGGCTGCAACAGCTGGAGCTGTGCTTATCCAAGGCCAGGAGCCAGGAGCTTCTTCCAGGTCTCCCACATAGATACAGGGGCCCAAGAATTTGGGCTATCCTCTACTGATTTTCCAGGCTATAGCTGTGAACTGGATTGTAAGTGGAGCAGCTAGGACTCAAACTGGTGCCCATATGGGATGCCAGCACTGCAGGCAAAAGCTTTACCTGCTACACCACAGTGCCACCCCATGTTTAAACTTATAATGAACAATTTAGAGATGAAATATAAAACATATAAAGAGTGGGGGCTGACATTTTGGTGTAGCGGGTAAAGACATCTCCTGTATTGCTGACATTTCATATGGGTGCCCCATTTGAGTCCCAGTTATTCCATTTCTGATTTGTCCCCCTGCTAATGTGCCTGGGAAAGTTGCAGAGCATTGCCCAAGTGCTTGGGTCACTGCACCCACATGGGATACCTGGAAGCATCTCTTGGCTTTTGACCAGAAACAGCATCATTTTACCTAGCAGTAGTGCTCAAATAGAATGAAGTACAAGCTATGTATGGATTTCAACATTTTTGCATGAAAATAAGTCCATCTAGTTTTTTCTATGAACTTTTTGAAGCCTCAGTGTAGTATAGGACCATATGGACCAAAAATGGCTTTTCCTTTGCTTACATTCATTATTTTAAAGAAAGTTCTAGGGATAGTGCTGTGGTGTAGTAGTTAATGCCAATGCCTGCAGTGCTGGTATACATTATGAGTGCCCATTTGAGACCCAGGTGCTCTACTTCTGACCCAGCTATTTCTATGGCCTGGGAAAGCAGTAGAAGATGGCCCAAGTGCTTGCAAACATGTACCCATGTGGGAGATCAGCCCAGCTTGAGCTGTTGTGGCCATTTGGGGAGTGAACCAATGGATGGAAGTGCTCTTCCTCTGCCTCTGCCTCTTTGAAACTCTGCCTTTCAAATAAACAAACCTTTTAAAAAAAGAAAGTTCTGTGGCTGAATAGTGTAGAAAATTCTAGTGCCCCCTCTCTGTCATTCCAATTGGCTCAGGGATAGAAATTCCTTGCATGACACAACGATCTTGGTGCAGGTTGCCAAATGTGACATTTGGAGTTCTAATCATCTCTAGTGCTGGGTGGCAATTCTGTCCTTATTCCCTTAGTTGAACTTCAGGAGGGCCAATGTATTCTGTGAGTAAGATGGTTTAAAATTCTGTCTCTTGTCATAATGTCCCAGGCTTCCAGCAGAAGTTCTCCCTTGACAGTAAAGAGATTGTGGCTATGTTCTTCCTGGTGCCAGCAGATGATAAGTTTGGGAAACAATAAAACAATGTGGGGCCGGCGCCGTGGCTCAATAGGCTAATCCTCCACCTTGCGGCGCCGGCACACCGGGTTCTAGTCCCGGTTGGGGCGCCGGATTCTGTCCCGGTTGCCCCTCTTCCAGGCCAGCTCTCTGCTATGGCCAGGGAGTGCAGTGGAGGATGGCCCAGGTGCTTGGGCCCTGCACCCCATGGGAGACCAGGAAAAGCACCTGGCTCCTGGCTCCTGCCAGGATCAGCGCGGTGCGCCGGCTGCAGCGGCGGCCATTGGAGGGTGAACCAACGGCAAAGGAAGACCTTTCTCTCTCTGTCTCTCTCTCTCACTGTCCACTCTGCCTGTCAAAAAAAAAAAATAAAAAAAAAAATAAAACAATGTGGGCTCATGTTTTATCAAAAAAGAAAAGAATTTCATTACTTGAGCTCTTATTTGGAAGTGGAAATTATCCTAATTTAGTGCTGCCTTTCTCATATAGGATTCATGGAACATGAAAGAGAGACAGACTATCAAACAATAGTGTATATGAGCTGGGAGAAACTACGGCAATTAACTAACCTCTTCCTTTTTTACATGGGAACATGGGACAAGGACTAGAAAATTTTCTT
Source organism: Oryctolagus cuniculus (assembly GCF_964237555.1). Taxonomy (NCBI): domain Eukaryota; kingdom Metazoa; phylum Chordata; class Mammalia; order Lagomorpha; family Leporidae; genus Oryctolagus; species Oryctolagus cuniculus. The sequence continues at coordinate 174,330 of NW_027208280.1, forward strand.
CTGTTCCAAGTGTAGGACTCTGCTTGTGGGTTTCTCATTCCCAGGGCATATTGTTTTCTTATTCCACCAGAATGGAAGCTATTTGCTGAGGGGACAGATATTAATTGCCTCCAAATCGAGTGTGAGTGCGGTTTTCAGGTTAATTCAATCAGAATTCCACAGCCAGTCATCTGGGAGGGGTGGATAAATCAGGAACAGCCAGTTTTCTTGTGACTAAATCAAGCCCAATATCACTGAGGACTCATGGATATCTAGGGCATTTTTCATATTTTTCTTATTTATCATGATTTGTTACGAATTTTCTGATGAGCTTTGAATTTGAGACTGGAAAATGGAGTTCAGGGCACGGGAGAAATGGCCATTTTCAATCAGAACACAACTGTTGGCTTCCTCCAATTCTGGATTTCTGTCATGGTTTTGGGTGCCTCAGCCGATTTTTGGTTTCTTGAGCGGCAATTTCCTAAATGTATTCTGGGTCTGAGTTTGTTTTGCCTTCTTCCTTCCCAAATTTTGTATTCTGATGCAATACAAACAAGAGTTTAGACAGAGTATCCATTTTGAAATAAAACCACAACAAATTGGCATTTAATGATTAGAAATGTATAAGCAGCATGACTTAGAGGAGTTTTGGTGTTGTGGAAAATGAAATGGAACCCTGTTGCTGAGGGGACAGATAGTAATTCCCACCAAATCAAGTTTGAATTAAGTTTTCATGTTAATTGATCAGAATTCCACAGCCAGTCAGCTGGCAGGGGTGATTGAATCCAGAAGCAGTCGGTTTCCTCGTGACTAAATCAAACCCAATATCACTAAGGACTCTTGGATTTCCTTGTTTTTTTTTTTTTCAAATTTTTCTTCTTTCTCATTGTTTGCAATGAACCTTCTCACGTGAGCTTTGGTTTTGAGGCTGGAATATGGATTTCAATGTAAGGAGGAATGGTCTTTTTCAATCAGGGCACAGCTGTTTCCTTCCTCCAATTCTGGCTTGCTGTCATTGTTTTGGGTGCCTCAGCAAATTTTTGGTTTCTTGAGCAGCAATTTCCTAAATTTTTTTGGGGTTCTGAGTTTGTTTTGCCATCTTCCCTCCCAAATTTTGTGTTCTGACGCAATACAAACAGGAGTTTAGACAGAGTACCTATTAGGAAATTAATAAACACAACAAATTGGCATTTCATGCTTTGAAATCTAGAGGCAACACGACCCAGAGCAGTTTTCGTGTTTTGGAAAATAAATGGAACCCTTTTACTGAGGGGACATATATTAATTCCCTCCAAATAAAGTGTGAGTGCAGTTTTCAGGTAAATTCAATCAGAATTCCACAGTCAGTCAGGTGGGAGGGGTGGATGAATCTGGAAACAGCCGGTTTCCTTGTTACTAAATCAAGCTCAAGATCACTAAGGACTCTTGTGTTTCTTTGGCTGTTTTCACATTTTTCTTATTTATCATGGTTAGTAATTAATTTTCTGATGTGAGCTTTGGTTTTGAGGCTGGCATATTGAGTTCAGGGCACGGGAGGAATGGTCTTTTTCAATCAGGGCACTACTGTTGGCTTGCTCCAATTCTGGCTTTCTGTCGTGGTTTTGGGTACCTCAGCTGATTTTTCGTTTCTTGAGCGGCAATTTCCTAAAGGTATTCTGGGTCTGAGTTGGTTTTGCCTTTTTCCTTCCCAACTTTTGTATTCTGATGCAATATAAACAAGAGTTTAGACAGAGTATCCATGAGGAAAGAGAAAACACAACCAATTCGCATTTCATGCTTAGAAATCTACAGGCAGCACGACCATGAGGAGTTTTTGTGTTTTGGAAAATGAAATGGAACCCTTAGGCTGAGGGGACATGTATCAATTCCCTCCAAATCGAGTGTGAATTTGATTTTCAGGTTAATTTTATCAGAATTTCACAGCCAGTCACCTGGGAGGGGTGAATGAATGCAGGAATAGCCTGTTTCCTTGTGACTAAATGAAGCCCAATATCACTAAGGCTCTTGGATTTCTTTTTATTTTGTTTTTCACATTTATCTCATTTCCCATACTTTGTAATGAACTTTCTGATGTGAGCTTTGGTTTTGAGGCTGGAGTATGGAGTTCAGGGCACAGGAGGTATGGTCTTTTTCAATCAGGGCACAGCTGTTGGCTTCTTCCAATTCTGGTTTTCTCTCATGGTTTTGGGTGCCTCAGACGATTTTTGGTTTCTTGAGTGGAAATTTCCTAAATGTATTCTCAGTCTGAGTTTCTTTTAAATTCTTGCTTTCCAAATTTTTATTCTGATGCAACACAACAAGAGTTTAGACAGAGTATCCATTATGAAATAAAAACAAAACAAGTTGGCATTTCATGCTTAGAAATCTACAGGCAACAAACCAAGAGGAGTTTTTGTGTTTTGAAAAAAGAAATGGAACCCTTTTGCTGAGGGGACAGATATTAATTCCCCCAAATCGAGTGTGTATGTGATTTTCAAGTAAATTCAATCAGAAATCCACAGCCAGTCAGCTGGGAAAGGTGGATGAATCCGGAAGCAGCCGGTTTCCTTGTGACTGAATCAAGCCCAATATCACAAAGGACTCTTGGATTTCTTTGGCTTTTTTCATGTTTTTCTTATTTCTCATGGTTAGTAATGAATTTTCTGATGTGAGCTTTGATTTTGAGGCTGGAATATGGAGTTCAGGTCAAGGGAGGAATGGTCTTTCTCAAATAGGGCACAACTGCTGGCTTGCTTCAATTCTGGATTTATGTCATAGTTTTGGTTACCTCAGCCAATTTTTGGTTTCTTCAGTGGCAATTTCATAAATTGTTTCTGGGTCTGAGTTTGCTTTGCCTTCTTCCTTCCCAAATTTGGTATTCTGACGCAATACAAACAAGAGTTTATACTGAGTATCCATTATGAAAAAAAAAAAAAAACACAACAAGTTGACATTTCAAATCTACAGGCAACATGACCAAGAGGAGTTTTTGTGTTATGGAAAATGAAATGGAACCCTTTGGCTGAGGGGACTGCTATTAATTCCCTCCAAATCGAGTGTGAGTGCAGTTTTCAGGTTAATTCAATCAGAATTCCACAGCCAGTCAGCTGGGAGGGGTGGATGAATCCAGAAACAGCCAGTTTCCTTGTGACTAAATCAAGCCCAGTATCACTGAGGACTCTTGGATTTCTTTGGCTTTTTTCACATTTTTCTTATTTCTCATGGTTTGTAATGAACTTTCTGATGTAAGCTTTGGTTTTGAGGCTGGAATATGGTGTTCAGGGCATGGGAGGAATGGTCATTTCCAACCAGGGAACAGCTGTTGGCTTGCTCCAATTCTGGCTTTCTGTCATTGTTGTGGGTGCCTCAGCTGGTTTTTGGTTTCTTGAGCAGCGATTTCCTAAATTGTTTCTGGCTCTGAGTTTGTTTTGCCTTCTTCCTTCCCAAATTTTGTATTCTGATACAATACAAATATGAGTTAAGACAGAGTATCCATTTGGTAATAAAAAGAAAAACACCAAATTGGTGTCTCATGCCTAATAATCTACAGACAACAAGACCAACATGAGTTTTGTGTTTTGGAAAATGAAATGCAACACTTTTGCTGGGGGGACACATATTAATTCCCTCCAAATCGAGTATGAGTGCAATATTCAGGTTTATTCAATCAGAATTCCACAGCAGTTCAGCTGGGAGGTGTGGCTGAATCTGGCACCTGCCAGTTTCGTTGTAACTAAATCAAGCCCAATATGACTAAGGACTCTGGGATTTCTTTGGCTTTTTTCGCATTTTACTTATTTATTATGGTTTGTAATGTATTTTCTGATGTGAGCTTTGGATTTGAGGCTGGAATATGGAATTCAGGGCATGGCAAGAATGGTCTATTTCAGTCAGGGCACAACTCTTGGCTTCCTCCAATTCTGACTTTCTGTCATGGTTTTGGTTGCCTCAGCCAATTTTTGGTTTCTTGAGCGACAATTTCCTCAACTGTTTCTGGGTCTGAGTTTGTTTTGCCTTCTTCCTTCCCATAATTTGTATTCTGAAGCAATACAAACAAGAGTTTAGACAGACTAGCCAATACGAAATAAAAAGCACCTCAAATTGGCGTTTCATGCTTAGAAAATTACAGGCAACACGACCAACCTAAGTTTTTGTATTTTGGAAAAAGAAATATAACGCTTCAAATTAGTGGACAGATATTGATTACCTCCAATTGGAATGTGAGTGAAATTTTCAGGTTAATTCAATCAGAATTCCACAGCCTGTCAGCTGGGAGGGGTGCATGAATCTGGGAACAGCCAGTTTCCATGTGAATAAATCAAGCCCAATATCACTAAGTACTCTTGGATTTATTTGGCTTTTTTCACATTTTTCTTATTTATCAAGGTTTGTAATGAATTTTCTGATGTGTACTTTGGATTTGAGGCTGGAATATGGATTTCAGGTCACAGGAAGAATGGTCTTTTTCAATCAGGGCACAGCTGTTGGCTTCATCCAATTCTGGCTCTCTGTCATTGTTTTTGGGTGCCTCAGCCGATTTTTGTTTTCTTGAGCAGCAATTTCCTAAATTTTCTGGGTCTGAGTTGGTTTTGCCTTCTTCCTTCCATATTTTCTATTCTGATACAATACAAACAAGAGTTTACACAGAGTATCCATTAGGAAATAAAAAAAAAAGGAATTGGCGTCTCATGCTCAATAATCTACAGGCAACACGAGCAAGGTGAGTTTTTGTGCTTTGGAAAAATGAAATGGAACCCTGTGGCTGAGGGGACAGATATTAATTCCCTCCAAATCGAGTGTGAATTCAATTTTCAGGTTAATTGAATCAGAATTCCACAGCCAGTCAGCTGGGAGGGGTGGATGAATCCAGAAGTAGTCAGTTTCCATGTGACTAAATTAAGTCCAATATCACCAAGGACTCTTGGATTTCTTTGGCTTTTTTCATATTTTTCTTATTTATCATGGTGTGTAATAAATTTTCTGATGCGAGCTTTGGATTTGAGGCTGGATTGTGGAGTTCAGGGCAGGGGAGGAGTGGTTTTTTTCAATCAGGGCATAGATGTTGGCTTGCTCTAATTCTGGCTTTCTTTCATTGTTTTGGTTGTCTCAGCTGATTTTTGCTTTCTTGATTGCAATTTCCTAATTTTTTCTGGGTCTGAGTTTGTTTTGCCTTCTTCCTTCCCAAATTTGGTAGTCTGACGCAATACAAACAAGAGTTTAGAAAGAGTTTCCCTTATGAAATAAAGAAATCCCAACAAATTGGCCTTTCATGCTTAGAAATCTACGGGCAACATGACCAAGAGGAGTTTTCTGTTTTGGAAAATAAAATGGAACCCTTTTTATGAGGGGACAGGTATTAATTCCCTCCAAATTGAGTGTGAGTGCAATTTTCTGGTGAATTCAATCAGAATTCCACAGCCAGTCAGCTGGGAGGGGTGGATGAATCTTAAACAGCCGGATTCCTTGGGAATAAATCAAGCCCAATATCACCAACTCCTGGATTTATTTGGCTTTCTCAACATTTTTCTTACTTCTCATGGTTTGTAATGAACTTTCTGATGTGAGCTTTGGTTTCGACGCCGGAATATGCAGTTCAGGACACAGGAGATATGGTCTTTTTCAATCAGGGCACAACTGGTGGTTTGCTCCAATTCTGGCTTTCTGTCATGGTTTTGAGTCCCTCAGCCAATATTTGGTTTCCTGAGCATCAATTTCCTAAATTGTTTCTGGCTCTGAGTTTGTTTTGCCTTCTTCCTTCCCAAATTTTGTATTCTGACACATTACAGAAAATTGTTTAATAGAATATGCTTTAGGAAAGAAAAAAAAAAAACAACAAGTTTGCGTCTCATGCTTAATAATCTACAGGCAAGATGACCAGAAGGAGTTTATGTGTTTTGGAAAATGAAATGGAATCCTTTTGCTTGGGGACAGATATTAATTCCCTCCATATCAAGTGTGAGAGCGATATTCAGGATAATTCAATCAGAATTCCGCAGCCAGTCAGCTGGGAGGGGTGGATGAATCTTAAACAGCCGGATTCCTTGTGACTATATCAACCCCAGTATCACTAAGGACTCTTGGATTTATTTGGCTTTTTCCACATTTTTCTTATTTATCATGGTTTGTAATGCATTTTCTGATGTGAGCTTTGTATTTGAGACTGGAATATGGAGTTCAGGGCATGGGAGGAATGGTCTTTTTCAATCAGGGCACAGCTGTTGGTTTGCTCCAATTCTGGTTTTCTGTCATGGTTTTGGGTGCCTCAGCCGATTTTTGGGTTCATGAGTGACAATTTCCTAAATTGTTTCTGGCTCTGAGTTTGTTTTGCCTTCTTCCATCCCAAATTTTGTATTCTGATGCAATACAAACAAGAGTGTAGACAGAGTATCCATTATGAAATAAAAAAACACAACAAACTGGCATTTCACGCTTAGACATTTACAGGTAACACGAACAACATGGGTTTTTGTGTTTTGGAAAATAAAATGGAACGCTTCCAATTAGTGGACAGATATTTATTCCCTCTAAATTGAGTGTGAGTGCAATTTTCATGTTAAATCAATCAGAATTCAACAGCCAGTTAGCTGGGAGGTGTAGATGAATCTGGAAGCAGCCAGTTTCCTTGTGACTGAATCAAACCCAAGATCACTAAGGACTCTTGGATTTCTTTGGCTTTTCCCACATTTTTCTTATTTATCATTGTTTGTAATGCATTTTCTGATGTGAGCTTTGGTATTGAGGCTGGCATATTGAGTTCAGGGCACGGGAGGAAGGTTCTTTTTCAATCAGGCACAGCTGTTGGCTTGTTCCAATTCTGGATTTCTGTCATTGTTTTGGGGACCTCAGCTGATTTTTGGTTTCTTGAGCGTCAATTTCCTAAATGTATTCTGGGTCTGAGTTTGCCTTCTTCCTTCCCAAATTATGTATTCTGACGCAATACAAGCAAGAGTTTTCACAGAGTATCCATTTTGAAATACATAACACAACCAATTCATATTTCATGCTTAGAAATCTACAGGCAACACGACCAAGAGGAGTTTTTGTGTTTTGAAAAATGAAATGTTACCCTTTTGCTGAGGGGACAGGTATTAATTCCCTCCAAATCGAGTGTGAATTCAATCTGAATTCCACAGCCAGTCAGGTGAGAGGGGTGGATGAATCCAGAAACAGCTGGTTTCCTTGTGAGTAATTCAAGCCCAATATGACTAAGGACTCTTGGATTTCTTTGGTTTTTTTTTGTTTGTTTGTTTTTTTGTTTTTTTAAAGTGCTCATAGCATTTAATTACAGATTGCTTAGAAATGTGGTAACAAGATGGCTACATATTAGAGTCATCATAGCAGTGAGGCAGGAGGCAGCCCTCGGTGGAACCCGTACCCACACTTCCTCTTACAAGCTGGTCTCCCTCAAAGTGCGAGACCCTCTGGACTGGCTGCAGGGCAGCCCCCCTCAGTCTATCAGGTTTCTGGCAGCAAATCATCTAGATATCAGTGCACTATCAGAAAGCAGAAGGCCACGAGGCAGGCTGTATTCTTGACTGCTTGTGTGAGGCTGGCAGGGAGCCAGTGCCTGCCCCTGCTGGGCCACCAGTAGCTGCAAAGCCAGGACACTCAAGAGCAGGTGCGTGTTTGACAGACATCAGCACACACACGGAACTCGCCTCTTGTCACTTGTGCTACTGACCTGAATGGCCTCATGCGTGCCCACCCCCTTAGATTCTGGAGAAGAATGCAGAGAAACTGGCCCTTAGGTAGGCCCTGCTGTTCCACACTAGCTCAATGCAACTAGGTGACAGAAGATAGGCTGGGAAGATGTTGTCACAACGGTGGTGGATGCTTCGAATACTGGATGGTGTCCAGGGCACATTTTTCTTATGTATTATGCTTTGTAATGTATTTTCTCATGTTACCTTTAGTTTTGTGGCAGGAGTATGGAGTTCAGGGCACGGTAGGAATGGTGTTTTGCAATCAGGGCACAGCTGTTGGCTTGCTCCAAGTCTTGCTTTCTGTTGTGGTTTTGGGTGCCTCAGCCGATTTTTATAAGTGTGGTTTTCAGGTTAATTAAATCAGAATTCCACAGCCAGTCAGCAGGGCGTGTGAATGAATCATAAACACCTGGTTTCCTTGTGACTAAATCAAGCCAAATATCACCAAGGACTCTTGGATTTATTTGGCTTTTTCCACATTTTTCTTATTTCTCATGGTTTGTAATGAACTTTCTGATGTGAGCTTTGGTTTTGAGGCTGCAATATGGAGTTCAGGACACGGGAGGTATGGTCTTTTTCAATCAGGGAGCAGCTGTTGGTTCGCTCCAATTCTGGCTTGCTGTCATGGTTTTCAGTGCCTCAGCTGATTTTTGGTTTCTTGAGTGGAAATTTCCTAAATGTTTTCTGGGTCTGAGTTTGTTTTGCCTTCTTCCTTCCCAAATTTGATATTCTGACACAATACAAACAAGAGTTTAGACAGAGTAGCCATTATGAAATAAAAAACACAACACTTTGATGTTTCATGCTTGAAATCTACAGGCAACACAACCAACATGAATTTTTGTGTTTTGGAAAAAGAAATGGGACCCTTCTAATGAGGGGACAGATGTTAATTCCCTCCCAATCGAGTGTGAGTTTGATGCTCAGGTTAATTCTATCAGAATTCCACAGCCAGTCAGGTGGGAGGTGTGGATGAATCTGGAAGTATCCGGTTTCCGTTGACTAAATCAAGCCCAATATCACTAAGGACTCTTGGATTTCTTGGTCTTTTTTCACATTTTTTTTCATTTATCATGGTTTGTAATGAATTTACTGATGTGTACTTTGGATTTGAGGCTAAAATATGGAGTTCAGGGCTCAGGAGGAATGGTCTTTTTCAATCAGGGCATAGATGTTGGCTTGCTCCAATTCTGGCTTTCTGTCATGATTTTGGTTGCCTCAGCTGATTTTTCATTTCTGGAGCGGCAATTTCCTATACTTTTTCTGGGTCTGAGTTTGTTTTGCCTTCTTCCTTCCCAAATTTTGTGTTCTGACACAATACAAACAAGAGTTTAGACAGAGTAGCCATTAGGAAATAAAAAACACAACAAATTGGCGTTTCATGCTTGAAATCTACAGGCAACACGACCAACATGAATTTTTATGTTTTGGAATAAGAAATGGAACCCTTCTACTGAGGGGACAGATATTAATTCCCTCCAAATCGAGTGTGAGTGTGATTTTCAGGTTAATTCAATCAGAAAAATTTACGGGATACAGCAAAAGCAGTGTTAAGAGGAACATTTATATCAATAGGTGCCTACATCAAGAAATTGGAAATGCACTAAATAGATGAGCTTTCAATTCATCTCAAGCATCTAGAAAAACTGCAGCCAACCAGACCCAAATCTAGCAGGAGAAATGAAAAAATTAAAATCAGAGAAGAAATCAACAGGATTGAATCCAAAAAAAAATTACAAAAAATCAGCCAAACGAGAAGCTGTTTTTTTGAAAAAATAAACAAAATTGACTCCCCACTGGCCCAACTCACTAAAAAAAGAAGAGAAATACCCAGATCAATAAAATCAGAGATCATAAGGAAACATAAAACAGACACCACGGAAAGAAAAAGAATCATCAAAATTACTACAAGGACTTGTATGCCAGCAAATATGGAAACCTATCAGAAATGGATAGATTCCTGGACACATGCAACCTATCTACATTGAAGCAGGAAGACATAGAAAACCTAAACAGACCCATAACTGAGACAGAAATTGAAATGGTCATAAAGGCCCTCCAAAAAAAAAAAAAACAAAACAAAAAAAAAAGCTCAGGACCAGATGGATTCACTGCTGAATTCTACCAGACATTTAAAGAAGAACTGACTCCAATTCTTCCCAAACTATTCAGAACAATCGAAAAAGAGGGAATCTTCCCAAATTCTTTTTATGAAGCCAGCATCTCCTTAATTCCTAAGCCAGGAAAAGATGCAGCATTGAAAGAGTATTACAGGTCGGCGCTTCAGCTCACTAGGCTAATCCTCCGCCTTGCTGTGCCAGCACACCAGATTCTAGTCCCGGTCGGGGCTCCAGATTCTGTCCCGGTTGCCCCTCTTCCAGGCCAGCTCTCTGCTGTGGCCAGGGAGTGCAGTGGAGGTTGGCCCAAGTGCTTGCACCCAGCAACCCATGGGAGACCAGGATAAGACCTGGCTCCTGCCTTCAGATCAGTGCGGTGCACTGGCTGCAGTGTGCTGGCTGTGGCGGCCTTTGGAAGGTGAACCAACAGCAAAAGGAAGACCTTTCTCTATGTCTCTCTGTCTATCTCACTGTCCACTATGCCTGTCAAAAAAAAAAAAGAAAAAGAAGAAAGAGAATTACAGACCAATATCCCTGATGAACATAGATGCAAAAATCCTCAATAAAATTCTGGCCAATAGAATGCAACAACACATCAGAAAGATCATCCACCCAGACCAAGTGGGATTTATCCCTGGCATACAGGGATGGTTCAATGTGCATGAAACAATCAACGTGATACACCACATTAAAAGACTGCAGAAGAAAAACCATATGATTACCTCAATAGATGCTGAGAAAGCATTTGATAAAATATAACACACTTTCATGATGAAAACTTTAAGCAAACTGGGTATGGAAGGAACATTCCTTAATACAATCAAAGCAATTTATGAAAAAAACACGGTCACCATCCTATTGAATGGGGAAAAGTTGTAAGCATTTCCACTGAGATCTGGTACCAGACATGGATGCCCACTCTCACCACTGATATTCAATAGAGTTCTGGAAGTTTTAGCCAGAGCTATTAGGCAAGAAAAAGAAATTAAAGGGATACAAATTGGGAAGGAAGAAGTCAAACTATCCCTCTTTGCAGATGATATGATTCTTTATTTAGGGGGCCCAAAGAACTCTACTAAGAGACTAGTGCAACTCATAGAATAGTTTGGCAAAGTAGCAGGATATAAAATCAATGCACAAAAATCAACAGCCTTTGTATACCCAGGCAATGCCACAGCTGAGAAAGAACTTCTAAGATCAATCCCATTCACAATAGCTACAAAAACAATCAAATACCTTGGAATAAACTTAACCAAGGACGTTAGGATCTCTACAATGAAAATTAAAAAACCTTAAAGAAAGATATAGAAGAGGCTACCAAAAAATGGAAAAATCTTCCATGCTCATGGATTGGAAGAATCAATATCATCAAAATGTCCATTCTCCCAAAAGCAATTTATAGATTCAATGCAATTCCAATCAAGATACCAAAGACCTGCTTCTAGATCTGGAAAAATGATGCTGAAATTCATATGGAGGCACAAGAGACCTCGAATAGCTAAAGCAATCTTCTACAACAAAAACAAAGCCAGAGGCATCACAATACCAGATTTCAGGACATACTACAGGGCAGTTGTTATAAAAACAGCATTGTACTGGTACAGAACAGATGGATAGACCAATGGAACACAATAGAAACACCAGAAATCAATCCAAACTTCTACAGTCACCTTATATTTATCAAGAATCCAAAACCAATCCCTGGAGTAAGGACAGTCTAGTCAATAAATTGTGCTGGGAAAATTGGATTTCCACATGCAAAAGCATGAAGCAAGATGCCAACCTTTCACCTTACACAAACATTCACTCAACATGGATTAAAGACTTAAATCTATGACCCGACACCATCAAATTATTAGAGAGCATTGGAGAAACCCTGCAAGATAAAGGTACTGCCAAAGACTTCTTGGAAAATACCCCAGAAGCACAGGAAGTCAAAGTCAAAATTAACATTTGGGATTGCATCAAATTGAGAAGTTTCTGTACTTCAAAAGAAACAGTCAGGAAAGTGAAGAGGCAACTGACAGAATGGGAAAAATATTTGCAAACTATGCAACAGATAAAGGGTTGATAACAAGAATCTACAAAGAAATCAAGAAACTCCACAACATCAAAACAAACAACCCATTTAAGAGATGGGCCAAGGACCTCAACAGACATTTTTCAAAAGAGGAAATCCAAATGGCCAACAGACACATGAAAAAATGTTCAAGATCACTAGCAATCAGGGAAATGCAAATCAAAACCACAATGAGGTTTCACCTCACCCCAGTTAGAATGGCTCACATTCAGAAATCTACCAACAATAGATGCTGGAGAGGAGGTAGGGAAAAAGGGACACTAACCCACTGTTGGCGGGAATGCAAACTGGTGAAGCCACTGTGGAAGTCAGTCTGGAGATTCCTCAGAAACCTGAAGATAACCCTACCATTCAACCCAGCCATCCCACTCCTTGGAATTTACCCAAAGGAAATGAAATTGGCAAACAAACAAGCTGTCTGCATATTAATGTTTATTGCAGCTCAATTCACAATAGCTAAGAGCTGGAACCAACCCAAATGCCCATCAACAGTAGACTGGATAAAGAAATTATGGGACGTGCACTCTATCAAATACTATCCAGAGGTGAAAAACAACGAAATCCAGTCATTTGCAACAAGAATGAGCAATCTGGAAAAATTATGCTGAGTGAATTAAGCCAGGCCCAAAGGGAAAAATTTCATATGTTCTCCCTGATCAGCGACAACTATCTGAGCACCAAAGGGGAAACCTGTTGAAGTAAAATGGACACTATGAGAAACAGTGACTTGATAAGCTCGTGTCCTGACTGTTGATGTACAATGTAATACTTTATCCATTTTAGTATTTTCTCATTGTTTTGTTCTAGTACTATTGGTTGAACTCTGTGATTAACACACAACTATTCTTAGGTGTTTAAATTTTAACTGAAAAGTGATACCTGTTAAATATAAGAGTGGGAATAAGAGAGGGAGGAGATGTACAATTTTGGACATGCTCAATTGGACTTGTCTCAAATGGTGGAGTTAGAATCATGCCAGGGGATCCCAATACAATCCCATCAAGGTGGCATGTACAATGCCATCTCACTAGTCCAAGTGGTCAAATTCAGTTCACAATTGATCACACTGATAGGTCTAAGAGTCAAAGGGACCACACAAACAAGACTAGTGTCTGCTAATACTAGCTGATAGAATCAAAAAGGGACAGAACGATCCATCATGGGAAGCGGGATACACAGCAGACTCATAGAATGGCAGATGTCGTAAATAGTACTCTGGCCTCAGAATCAGCCCTTAAGGCAATCGGACCTGGCTGAAGAGCCTATGAGAGTATTTTAGGCATGGAAAGCCAAGACACCCTGGAAAAAAAAGACCTAAATGGAAGATCTCTGCGAGTGAGATCCCAGTGGAAAGAACGGGGCCATCAAAGAAGGAGGTACCTTTCTCTGAAGGGAGGAGAGAACTTCCACTTTGACTATGACCCTGTCAGAATAAGATCGAAATTGGCGAACTCAAAAGGCTTCCATAGCCTTGGCAACTCATGACTAGAGCCTAGCGAGATTACTGACGCCATAAACAAGAGTGTCAAATTGTTAAGTCAACAACAGGAGTCACTGTGTACTTACTTCTCATGTGGGATCTGTGCTTAGTGTGTTTTCCAATGTGAAGTAATGCTATAACTAGTACTGAAACAGTATTTTACACTTTCTGTTTCTGTGTGGGTGCAAACTGATGAAATCTTTACTTAATATATATTGAATCGATCTTCTGTATATAAAGATAATTGAAGATGAATCTTGATGTGAATGCAATGTGAGAGGGAGGAGGAGATGGGAGGGGTATCAGTGGGAGGGAAATTATGGGGGGAGGAAGCCATTGTAATCCATTAACTGTACTATGGATTTCTATATTTACTAAATAAAAATAAATTAAAAATAACAAGTGCCCATAATATCAGAGAAATGAAATTATCATGCAGTACTGATGCAAATGTAAAGTGATGCAGATGATATGGCCCACAGTACTGAAGACCTGCTGATGCTGTTCACTTTCTCACTCAGAAAGTTCAGAAGCAGTGCAGTACATCAGAAAGAAAGAGTGTGGGATTGTTTTGATGGCCTCCATCTTCTTTTAAAAATGTCCGTATCCAAGCAATTCTGAGACCTAACAGGATTACTCCCAATTAATCCTTACTCATCTAGGTAAGGCTCTAACTCTTAACACTATTGTAAGATTAAAATTCCACCTTCTTCATGTCTCAAGTTGGATTTATTCACAGTAAATCATATTCAAACCATTTCAGCATACAGTAAAGTATAATATGGTACAATATAGTACAATATGGACTGACTGTAAAGGCATACCGGTACATGAAATAAGCCATTACAAAATGATAATTATTTTGTGATTCACCTTCTATGAGGTAACTAGAGGAGACAAATTAATAGATATATAACGTAGAGAATTGACTTCCATGGTCTGTGGTGGAGGGGCATAGGGATTTGGTTTCTGAGGCACAAAGTTTTACCTGGGGAGATTAAAGAAAGATAGATGGATGGTGTTGATTATTGCAGAAGAATGTGTATAGGCTTACTGACATAGACATTCACACTTTAAAATGCCAAATGATAGGTTATACTTTTATCATATATAATACTGGATTTTAACAAACTAATAACCAAGTCCTCTTCCATAATCATTTGCAATTATACATACATACATCTATTTTAATGCTAATTTAGATGTAAATTTAGGTGTAACCAATGAAATATGATGATATAACATTTAACAGTACTTGAAAACATGACAAGCTATTTTATCAGGAGAGGGTAGAAATATACAATTTTGTATTATATCAAATTACAGAAAGAATCATATATATACATGTGTGTATGCAAAATGTACAAGACATATCTGAAAGTGTATCCTTATTCATTTACTTTTATTTGAAACACACACATGCACAGAGAGAGATAGATAGAGAGAGAGAGAGAGAAAGAGAAAGAGGAAGGGAGAGATAAAGAAAGAGAAAGAGAGGAGAGAGAGAGAGAGAGAGAGAGAGAGAGAGAGAAATAGACACAGAAGCATAGAAATCCCATAATCTTCTTTACTCCACAAATGCCTAAATAATGAAGGCTGTGTCAGGCTGGGTATCTTCGGGTGATGACAGGGACTCACCTGCAGTCTCCTAACTCTGTATTAGCAGGAAGCTGGAATTAGGAGCAGATTCAGGACATAAACACACACAATCTATATGGAATTCAGGTGATGACAGAGGTATATTTTCTAAAATTTTATTGATTTGTTTTCATTTTGATTCAAATGGAGAGAGAGATGAGGGAGAGTGGGAATATTTCATTTTCCAATTAATTCCACCCAAAATCACTTCATCCAAAAATATACCAGGATACTGAAATTTAATTTGGTCACCCATTTGGGAGGTAGGGAGTCAAATATTTTAGCCATCAACTACTGCCTCCGAGGACACATATTCACAGGAAATGGAGAAAGAGGAGAGTAGTGAGACTCAAAATGAAGCAATCTGATAGGGTATGTGGGTATTCAAAATGGCAACTTAAGCTAGTGACAAACACTCACCATCTTAGTAACCAGGAAATTGTTCATGTTCTATGTCTCCTTTATTTACATTCTTGATTTTGAGTCTGGTTCACTTGCATGTCCTAACTATTGATTGCATTCCCCTACTGACTCCTAAGCCTGTCATCCCATCTGAGGAGAGATAAAAGCTCAGCACTGAGCTAATACATTCTTCAAGATGTTTGCCAAATTAATAATTCTCAATTTTTAAACTGAAAGCAGTAGTTATTATTTATATTCTATTTTACAAATATCAAGAGAATAGATTTACTGTAATTCAAAAACAATTCTAAGCATATAAGGATATATATATGATTACTTCCATTTTTAGAGAGTATATTTAGATATAAAATAAATATTTCAAAACAAAAAAGCAAAAGTACTAGGATTTTAAACCAGATGACTTTAAAAATGAGAAAGTGGGAGGAGTTTAGAAAAAAAAAACATTTTGATGTTTTGGCCAAGGCTAGCTCATAGTAATACCTTATACAAGTAAATGGAGAAATGGGCCGGCGCCGCGGCTCACTAGGCTAATCCTCCGCCTTGCGGCGCCGGCACACCGGGTTCTAGTCCCGGTCGGGGCGCCGGATTCTGTCCCGGTTGCCCCTCTTCCAGGCCAGCCCTCTGCTGTGGCCAGGGAGTGCAGTGGAGGATGGCCCAGGTGCTTGGGCCCTGCACCCCATGGGAGACCAGGAAAAGCACCTGGCTCCTGGCTCCTGCCATCGGATCAGCGCGGTGCGCCGGCCGCAGCGCGCCGGCCGCGGCGGCCATTGGAGGGTGAACCAACGGCAAAAGGAAGACCTTTCTCTCTGTCTCTCTCTCTCACTGTCCACTCTGCCTGTCAAAAAAAAAAATAAAAATAAAAAAAATAAATAAAAAAAAACAAGTAAATGGAGAAATGAATAACGAGGCTTTCATTTTAGATATGTTCAGCATAAATTCACATTGGATAGCTACAAATAAGTATTCAATGGGGAATAGCAACTATGTTCTGAAACCTGTGGGAGAGGCTACCCTGGGAAGGAAGCAGGAATGTCATATCCAAGAGGGTCAAATCTGTAAAGAACTACAAGGTGTTGTGAATGGGAGAGTGTATGGAATACTTGGATGTGTAAAACTGAGAAGAAAGTAGAATTATATTAGCAAGGAACTGGTTTGGAAGCAAAGCAGAAAGAACTTGAACCAGCCTAAATATGGAGTGTCCACATTGTAGGCAGTGGTAGAACACATTATACCACAGTTTTGTCCCCACTATTGTCTTTCTTAGCTTACTTCACTCACTTTGTGTCTTTCTACCTGCCAAATACATAATTTACTTTATTGCATAAAAAATTCAAGTACAGGGGCCAGCAATGAGGCTCACTTGGTTAATCCTCCACCTGCAGCACTGGCATCCCATATGGGCACTGGGTTCTAATCCCAGTTGCTCCTCTTCCAATTCAGCTCCCTGCTCTGGCCCAGGAGGGCAGTGGAGGGTTGACCAAATGCTTTGGCCCCTGCACCTGCATGGGAGACCAGGAGGAAGTACCTGGCACCTGGCTGCAGATGGGTGCAGTGTTGGCCGTGGCAGCCATGTGGGGAGTGAACCAAGGGAAGGAAGACCTTTCTCTCTGTCTCTCTCTCTCTCACTGTCTAACTCTATCTGTCAAATAAATAATAAAACAAAACAAAACAAATTCAACTACAGAAAACACTTTCAGTAGCATAAAGTAATAATGAAGAAAGGAATGATTTGCCTTAAGATATTATTTTGGAAAGGCAGCAATGCAACATGAATCTATAGACAGGCTGGGAGAATTGTATGGAGAGCTCTTTAAGGACTTGCCATGGGAGCTGGCATTGAGAAATAACAGGTTTAGCTACCACCTGCAAGGACTGGCATCTCATATCGATGGAGCTTTCAGTCCTAGCAACTCAACTTACAATCCAAGCCTTTGAAAATGTGCCAGGGAAAGCATTGGGAGATGGGCCATTGCATTGGGTGGGAGACCCAGATGAATCTCTTGCTTCCTGGCTTTAATATTGCTTAACCTTCACCATTGTGACTCTTAGGGGAGTGAACCACCAGATGTAAGATTCTAAGATTCTCAGATTCATTCTCCCCTTCTTTTATTTTTGTAACTCTGCCCCCTTGAAAATAAAGCAATAAATCCTAAAAAAAAAAAAGCTAAATGCTGCAGATTCTGTTCCCTACACATTCCTATTCCTGCCCATGAATTACATTCAGCCTCCAAGAAACTATTAGGAACCACACTATTCAAGAAATTCAACCACAAAAAATAATATTCAGTAATTTGTTTTCTTAACACTAGGTAACTTTTTCCTAGTTTTTTTTTTATTTTTAAAAATATTTATTTATTTGAAAGTCAGAGTTATAGAGAGTGAGGAGAGGTAGAGAGAGAGAGAGAAAGGTCTTCCATCTGATGGTTCACTTCCCAATTGGCCACAGTGGCTGGAGCTGTGCCAATACCAAGCCAAGAGCCAGGAGATTTTTCCAGGTCTCCCACGCAGGTGCAGGGGCCCTAGAACTTGGGCCATACTCTACTGATTTCCCAGCACAAAGTAGAGAACTGGATCAGAAGTGGAACAGCCAAGGCTGGTGCCACAACTCAATAGGCTAATCCTCTGCCTGCAGTGCTGGCACCTGGGTTCTAGTCCCGGTCAGGGTGCTGGATTTTGTTCAGCTCTCTGCTGTGGCTCGGGAGTTCAGTGGAGGATGGCCCATGTCCCTGGGCCCTGCACCCACATGGGAGACCAGGAGAGGCACTTGGCTCCTAGCTTTGGAGCAGCCATTCTCAATGTCTAACTCTGCCTGTCAAAAAAAACAAACAAGCGGAGCCAAGATGGTGGAATAGTGAAGGTGCACACCGATAGTCTGGGAAAAGATAGTTTAATAAAAGTGGAGCTACCGTAGCCACAGGAAAAGGCTCAAGAAAAAATTGCAGAGGAAAGTCTCCTGGATCTAGTGGAGGTGACACGGAGGACCTACGAAGAGAGCAATGTTGCCCACCATGTGGAAGCCGAGCCATGGGAGCCACGCCACCATAGAAGCAGAAGCCGAGCCCCACAAGCTGCGCCGCTGCAGAAGCCGTGCTGCAGAGTTTGTGCACCAGCGCTGGAAGGGGAGGTGAAATAAAAACCTTGGTAACCCAAGACATTGATGGGGAAAGGCAGAAAGAGCCTACAGGGAATGAAAGCCTCACTGGGGAAAGCTCACCAGGCGGACTGGTGGAGAGAAAAAATGAACAAATAAGGGGAACTGGCACAGACATTAACGTCTCTCTCCACTCACCTTACAAAGCCAAGCAAGACAATGAGCCGGTGCCATTTTATGTATGTAAAGAGGTGCCGGCCATTAGCCAAGCAGAAAAACCTGACTCTGGTGGGGAGAAATAACAGAAGGTTAAGACCTAGTTAGTGAAAGTGAGGAGCTAACGAACTGACACTGTGAAAATCTGAGGGGAGGGCGAGAGAACTCACCGAGTACACAAACTCGGTAACTTGGGGAAACTGGGGAGAGACTATTGAGAAATTTGAGACCACACTGAGGGCTGCATGGACTCTTTGTGTGGTCCCAGGGGTAACCAGACAAATACCCACAGGGGCCAGATTTCATACCTCAACTACCCTCAATTCCACTCAGCTGTGTGGAATTACTTCCCAACTGAGTCAGAAAAAAAAGAGAGAGTGAGAGAGAGCAAGCAAGTGGGAGAACAATCTGGGTGAGTCACCTTTGGCACACCCTTATCCCCAAAGAACCAAACAGAGCTCTCTGTCCACACCCATCACAGCCTTTAAGGATCCATGAAAAGCAGACAGTCCACTTAATATAGAGTCACAGTATAATGAGGAGAAATCAAATATCTCCAATATGCCAAACAACAAACGCAGAAAATGAGGTAACAAGAACCAGGAAGACAGTATGACACCCCCAAATGAAATACACATCCCAAATCAAGATTATGAAGATGATGAGATAGAAGAAATGCAAGAAGTGGATCTCAAAAAATTGATAAGAACACTAAGAAGTTCTCAAAAAAAAATTCTTGAACTACAGAAATCTTTAATGGACAAGATAGAAAATCTCTCTCACGAAAATGAAATATTAAGGAGGAATCAAAATGAAATTAAAGAACCAGTAGAACATGAAACAGCGATAGTGATGAGAAATCATAAGGAAATGAAGAATTCAATTGATCAAATGACAAACACATTAGAGAGCCTTAAAAACAGAATGGGTGATGCAGAAGAGAGAATATTGGACTTAGAAGACCGAGCACAGGAAAATATACAGTCAAACTAAAGAAAAGAAGAGGAAATTAGAGATCTAAAAAATATTGTCAGGAATCTTCAAGATACTATTAAAAAACCTAACATTAGAACTCTAGGAGTTCCTGAAGGCATGGAGAGGGAGAAAGGATTAGAAGGCCTTTTTTAGTGAGATACTAGCAGAAAATTTCCCAGGTTTAAAGAAGAACAGAGACATCCTGTACAGGAAGCTCATAGAACCCCTAATATACATGACCAAAAGAGATCCTCACCACGTCACATTGTAATTAAACTCACTGCAGTGAAACATAAAGAAAAGATCCTAAAATGTGCAAGAGAGAAACGTCAGATTACTCTCAGAGGATCTCCAATCAGACTCACAGCTGACTTCTCATGAGAAATCCTACAAGCTGGGAGGGAATGGTGACATATAGCCCAGGTACTAAGAGAGAAAAACTGCCAGCCCAGAATATTATACCCTGCAAAGCTCTCATTCGTGAATGAAGGTGAAATAAAGACCTTTCACAGCAAACAGAAGTTGAAAGAATTTGTTGCCACTTGTCCAGCCCTGCAAAAGATGCTTAAAGATGTGTTACACACAGAAACACAGAAATATGGTCATCAATATGAAAGAAGGTAAATGAAGGAAACCTCACAGCAAAAGATCACAGGAAGTTCAAAACCTATATTAGAAAATATCTTTGGCAAATGGCAGGGCAAAGTTACTATGCAGCAATCGTCACATTGAATGTTAATGGCCTGAACTGTCCAGTTAAAAGACACCGATTGGCTGACTGGGTGAAGAAACAAAACCCATCTATTTGCTGCTTACAAGAAACACATCTTTCCAGCAAAGATGCATACAGACTGAAGGTGAAAGGCTGGAAAAAGATATACCACACCAGCAGAAATGAAAAATGGGCGGGCATAGCCATATTAATATCAGACAACATAAACTTTACCACAAAAACTGTTTAGAGAGAAAAAGAGGGGCACTATATAATGATCAAGGGATCAATTCAACAGGAAGATATGACGATTATCAATGTATATACACCTAATTACAGGGCACCAGTTTATTTAAAAGATTTGTTAATGGACTTAAAGGGAGACTTAGACCACAATACAATAGTACTGGGGGACTTCAATACTCCACTCTCAGAAATAGACAGATCAACAGGACAGAAAATAAACAAGGAGACAGTAGATTTAAATGACACTATAGCCCAAATGGAGCTAACAGATATCTACAGAACTTTTCATCCTACACAGAAAGCATTTACTTTCTTCTCAGCAGTACATGGAAACTTCTCTAGGATTGACCAAATACTAGGCCATAAAGCAAGTCTCAGCAAATTCAAAAGAATTAGAATCATACCATTTGGGATTAGAATCATACCATGCAGCTGCTCAGACCATAAAGGAATGAAGTTGGAAATTAGCAACTCAGGAATCCCTAGAGCATATGCAAACACATGGAGATTGAACAACATGCTCCTGAATGAACAATGGGTCATAGAAGAAATTAAAAGAGAAATCAAAAATTTTCTGGAAGTAAATGAGGATAACAGCACAACATACCAAAACTTATGGGATACAGCAAAAGCAGTGTTAAGAGAAACGTTTATATCAATAGGTGCCTACATCAAGAAATTGGAAATGCACTAAATAGATGAGCTTTCAATTCATCTCAAGCATCTAGAAAATCTTCAGCAAAGCAGACCCAAATCTAGTAGGAGAAGAGAAATAAATAAAATCAGAGAAGAAATCAACAGGATTAATCAAAAAAAAAAAAACATTTAAAAAATCAGCCAAACGAGAAGCTGTTTTTTTCAAAAAATTAAAAAATTGACACCCCATTGGCCCAACTAACTAAAAAAAGAAGAGAAATACCCAGATCAATAAAATCAGAGATCATAAGGAAACATAAAACAGACACCACGGAAATAAAAAGAATCATCAAAATTACTACAAGGACTTGTATGCCAGCAAATATGGAAACCTATCAGAAATGGATAGATTCCTGGACACATGCAACCTACCTACATTGAAGCAGGAAGACATAGAAAACCTAAACAGACCCATAACTGAGACAGAAATTGAAATGGTCATAAAGGCCCTCGCAAAAAAGAAAAGCTCAGAACCAAATGGATTCACTGCTGAATTCTACCAGACATTTAAAGAAGAACTGACTCCAATTCTTCCCAAACTATTCAGAACAATCGAAAAAGAGGGAATCCTCCCAAATTCTCTCTATGAAGCCAGCATCTCCTTAATTCCTAAGCCAGGAAAAGATGCAGCATTGACAGAGAATTACAGACCAATATCCCTGATGAACATAGATGCAAAAATCCTCAATAAAATTCTGGCCAATAGAAACACATCAGAAAGATCATCCACCTGGACCAAGTGGGATTTATCCCTGGTATGCAAGGATGGTTCAATGTGCATGAAACAATCAATGTGATACACCACATTAACAGACTGAAGAAGAAAAACAATATGATTATTTCAATTGATGCCGAGAAAGCATTTGATAAAATACAACAGCCTTTCATGATGAAAAATTTAAGCAAACTGGGTATGGAAGGAACATTCCTTAATACAATCAAAACAATTTATGAAAAACCCACGGCCAACATCCTATTGAATGGGAAAAGTTGTAAGCATTTCCACTGAGATATGGTACCAGACATGGATGCCCACTCTCACCACTGATATTCAATAGAGTTCTGGAAGTTTTAGCCAGAGCTATTGGGCAAGAAAAAGAAATTAAAGGGATACAAATTGGGAAGGAAGAAGTCAAATTATCCCTCTTTGCAGATGATATGATTCTTTATTTAGGGGACCCAAAGAACTCTACTAAGAGACTAGTGCAACTCATAGAAGAGTTTGGCAAAGTTTCAGGATATAAAATCAATGCACAAAAATCAACAGCCTTTGTATACACAGGATATGCCATGGCTGAGGAAGAACTTCTAAGATCAATCCCATTCACAATAGCTACAAAAACAAATACATTGGAATAACATAACCAAGGACACTAAGGTCTCTACGATGAAAATTAAAAAACCTTAAAGAAAGATATAGAAGAGGCTACCAAAAAATGGAAAAATCTTCCATGCTCATGGATTGGAAGAATCAACATCATCAAAATGTCCCTTCACCTAAAAGCAATTTATAGATTCAATGCAATTCCAATCAAAATACCAAAGACATTCTTCTCAGATCTAGAAAAAACTATGCTGAAATTCATATGGAGGCACAAGAGACCTCGAATAGCTAAAGCAATCTTCTACAACAAAAACAAAGCCAGAGGCATCACAATACCAGATTTCAGGACATACTACAGGGCAGTTGTAATCAAAACAGCATGGTACTGGTACAGAAACAGATGGATAGAGCAATGGAACAGAATAGAAATGCCAGAAATCAACCCAAACAACTACAGCCAACTTATATTTGACCAAGGATCTAAAACCATTTCCTGGAACAAGGACAGTCTATTCAATAAATGGTGCTGGAAAACTGGATTTCCACGTGCAGAATCATGAAGCAAGACCCATATCTTACACCTTACACAAAAATCCACTCAACATGGATTAAAAACCTAAATCTATGACCTGACACCATCAAGTTATTACAGAACATTGGAGAAACCCTTCAAGATATTGGCACAGGCAAAGAGTTTCGGGAAAAGACCCAGGAGGCACAGGCAGTCAAGGCCGAAATCAGCTATTGGGATTTCATCAAATTGAGAAGTTTCTGTACTGCAAAAGAAACAGTCAGGAGAGTGAAGCGACAACCGACAGAATGGGAAAAAATATTTGCAAACTATGCAACAGATAAAGGGTTAATAGCCAGAATCTACAAAGAGATCAAGACACTCCACACAAAAGAAAACAAAAACCAGATTGGCTAAGGACCTCAAAGATATTTTCAAAAGAGGAAATCCAAATGGCCAACAGGCACATGAAAATATGTTCAAGATCACTAGCAATCAGGGAAATGCAAATCAAAACCACAATGAGGTTTCACCTCACCCCGGTTAGAATGGCTCACATTCAGAAATCTACCAACAATAGATGCTGGAGAGGAGGTAGGGAAAAAGGGACACTAACCCACTGTTGGTGGGAATGCAAACTGGTGAAGCCACTATGGAAGTCAGTCTGGAGATTCCTCAGAAACCTGAAGATAACCCTCACATTCGACCTAGCCATCCCACTCCTTGGAATTTACCCAAAGGAAATGAAATTGGGAAACAAACAAGCGGTCTGCACCCTAATGTTTATTGCAGCTCAAATCACAATACCCAAGACCTGGAACCAACGTAAATGCCCATCAGTGGTAGGCTGGATAAAGAAATTATGGGATATGTACTCTTTAGAATACTATACTGCAGTCAAAAACAATGAAATCCAGTCATTTGCAACAAAATGGAGGAATCTCGAACAAGTCATGCTGAGTGAAATAAGCCAGTCCCAAAGGGACTAATATTATATGGTATCCCTGATCGGCGACAAATAACTGAACACCAAATGGGAAATCTGTTGAAGTAAAATGGACAGTATGAGAAACAGTGACTTGATCAGCTCTTATCCTGACTGTTGATGTACAATGTAATACTTTATCCATGTTAGTAGTTTTTTTTGTTCTAGTACAATTGGTTGAACTCTGTAATTAACACACAATTATTCTTAGGTGTTTAAATTTCAGCTAAAAAGTGACCCCTGTTAGGAATTTGGAAAACATTATGCTGACTGAAATAAGCCAGTCCCAATGGGACAAATATCATATATTCTCCCTGATCAGTGACAACTAACCGAGCACCAAAAATGAAATCTGTTAAAGAGAAATGAACACTATGAGAAACGGTGACTTGATCAGCCCTTGCCATGACTGTTGATGAACAACTTAATACGTTATCCCTCTTAGTAATTGTTTTGTTTGTGTTACTTAATACTTTTGGTTGAATACTGTAATCAATACACAGTTATTCTTTTTTATTATTTTCTTTTTTTAACTTTTATTTAATGAATATAAATTTCCAAAGTACGACTTATGGATTACAATGGCTTCCCCCCCATACCGTCCCTCCCACCCACAACCCTCCCCTTTCCCACTCCCTCTCCCCTTCCATTCACATCAAGATTCATTTTCGATTCTCTTAATATACAGAAGATCAGCTTAGTATACATTAAGTAAGGATTTCAACAGTTTGCTCCCACACAGAAACATAAAGTGAAAAATAATAGATGATTTTTTTTAAATGATGATGAAATCAGATCAGACCTATTGTCATGTTTAATCCCAGTGAGAGTCAAGTTGGGAATTGATAATTTCTTTTCTTTTTTTTTTTTACAGAAGATCAGTTTAGTATGCATTAAGTAAAGATTTCAACAGTTTGCATCCCCATAGAAACACAACATGAAATATACTGTTTGAGTACTCATTATATCATTAAATCTCAATGTACAGCACATTAAGGACAGAGATCCTACATGAGGAGTAAGTGCACAGTGACTCCTGTTGTTGACTTTACCAATTGACACTCCTGTCTATGGCATCAGTAATCTCCCTATGCTCCAGTCATGAGTTTCCAAGGCTATGGAAGCCCTCTGAGTTCTCTGACTCTTATCTTGTTTAGACAAGGTCATAGTCAAAGTGGAGGTTCTCTCCTCCCTTCAGAGAAAGGTACCTCCTTCTTTGAAGACCTGTTCTCTACCATTTGGGGCAAGTCAGCTTGAGCATGTCCCAAATTATACATCTCTTCCCTCTCTTATTCCCACTCTTACGTTTAACAGGGATCACATTTCAGTTAAATTTCAACACTTAAGAATAACTGTGTATTAATTACAGAATTAAACCAGTCATATTAAGTAGAACAGACAAAAAAACTACTAAGAGGGATAATATATTAAGTTGTTCACAGTTATTCTTAAGTGTTGAAACTTAACTGAAAAGTGATTGCTGTTAAATATAAGAGTGGGAATAAGAGAGGGAATAGATGTGCAATTCGGGACATGCTCAAGCTGACATACCTCAAACGGTCGAGTTAGAAACATACCAGGGGATTCCAATTCAATCCCATCAAGGCGGCATGTGCCAATGCCATGTCACTAGTCCCAGTGATCAATTTCTGTTCACAATTGATCATAATGATGGGACTAAGAGCCAAAGGGATCACATAAGCAAGACTGGTGTCTGCAGATACTAGCTGATAGAATAAAAAAGGGACAGAATCATCCAACATGGGAAGCGAGATACACAGCAGACCCATAGAATGGCAGATGTCCTAAACAGCACTATGACCTCAGAATCAGCCCTTAAAGCACATGAATCTGGCTGAAAAGCCCATGAGAGTATTTCAAGCATGGAAAGCCAAGACACTCTGGCAAAACAAAAAGACATAAATGAAAGATCTCCGTGAGATCCCAGTGGAAAGAACAGGTCATCAAAGAAGGAGGTACCTTTCTCTGAAGGGAAGAGAGAACTTCCTTTCTGAATACGACCTTGCCAAATATGATCAAAGTCAGTGATCTCAAAAGGCTTCCATAGCCTTGGGAACTCATGACAAGAGCCTAACCTGATTACTGATGTCATAAATAAGAGTGTCAATTTGTTAAGTCAATAACAGGAGTCACTGTGCACTTACTCCTCATGTAGGATCTCTGTCCTTAATGTGCTGTACAGTGTGACTTAATGCTATAACTAGTACTCAAACAGTATTTTTCACTTTGTGTTTCTATGTGGGTGCAAACTGTTGAAACATTTACTTAATATATGCTAAACTGACATTCTGTATATAAAGAGAATTGAAAGTGAATCTTGTGAATGGAAGGGGAGAGGGAGCGGGAGATGGGAGGGTTACAGGTGGGAGGGAAGTTATGAGGGGAAGCCATTGTACTCCATAAGCTGTAGTTTGGAAATTTATATTTATTAAATAAAAGTTAAAGAAAAGACTAATGTTGGCTAATACAAACTGACAGAATAAAAAAAGGGAGAGAACGATCCAACATGGGAAACTGGATACAGAGCAGACTCATAGAATGGCAGATGTCCTAAACAACACTCTGGCCTCAGAATCAGCCCGTAAGGCATTTGGATCTGGCTGAAGATCACTTGAGAGTATTTTAGGCATGGAATGCCAAGACACTCTAGCAAAAAAAAAAAAAGGACCTAAATGAGAGATCTCTGTGAGTGAGATCCCAGTAGAGAGAACAGGCCATCAAAGAAGAGGTGCCTTTCTCTTAAGGGAGGAGTGAACTTCCACTTTGACTATGACCTTGTCTAAATAAGATAGGAGTTGACGAACTCAAAAGGCATCCATAGCCTTGGCAACTCATGACAAGAGCCTAGGGAGATTACTGACGCCATAAACAAGAGTGTCAATTTTTTAAGTCAACAACAGGAATCACTGTGCACTTACTCCCCATGTAGGATCTCTGTCCTTAATGGGCTGTACGTTGTGACTTAATGCTATAACTAGTACTCCAAAAGTATTTTTCACTTTGTGTTTCTATGTGGGTGCAAACTGTTGAAATCTTTACTTAATATATACTAAATTGATCTCCTGTATATAAAGAGAATTGAAAATGAATCTTGATGTGAATGGAATGGGAGAGGGAGCAGGAGATGGGAGGGTAGTGGGTGGGAGGGAAATTATGGGGGGGAAAAGCCCTTTTAACCCATAAGCTGTACTTTTTTACTAAATAAAAGTTTAAACAAACAAACAAACAAAAAGTGGAACAGCCGGGTCTCAAACCGGTACCCATTTGATGCCAGCACTTCAGGCCAGGGAATTAACCCACTGTGCCACAGTGCTGGCCACAACTTTTTACTAGTTCAGTGTAACTACCTCTACTATATCATTGATAAGACCGATAAATACAAATTCAGGCTTTATATTTTACAATAATTTAGGAGATCCTGTGTTCCAATTTGAATAACATGATAAACATGTTACCATTATAGCATCACAGAGACTAGAAACAAATTTGATATCAGGTTTGATATTTCTAATGCTTTATAATCATGACAATTTTATGTTGTCAAATATTTATTTCACGATTTTAATGAAATATACTCATAAAGCTGCTATATCACAATATAATGCAAACAAAAATAAACAACTTACTGGTGGTGTGTTCATTTTCTTTGGCCTTGGAAACATGTAGTGGGAATTAGGACTGTACCTGGATGAGAAGATAAATGGAAATGTGAGAGAACTGGTGTTATTTGCTCCTAGACTCAGAGCAATATCTTGATAGAAGTGAATACAAAATACCAAATACATTAGCTGTAGAAAAGAACACCAATCAGCTTCCCTCAGTAGTAACAGTGCTTTACACATGACAAGGACCAAAGAAGATGTCCTTGAAAGAGCACCAACAGTGACTTGATTAGCTCTTGTCCTGACTGTTGATGTACAATGTAATACTTTATCCATGTTAGTAGTTTTTTGTTCTAGTACTATTGGTTGAACTCTGTAATTAACACAATTATTCCTGGTGTTTAAATTTCAACTGAAAAGTGATCCCTGTTAGGAATTTGGAAAACATTATGCTGACTGAAATAAGCCAGTCCCAAAGGGACAAATATCAAATGTTCTCCCTGATCGATGACAACTAACTGAGCACCAAAAAGGAAACCTGTTAAAGAGAAATGAACACTACGAGAAACCGTGACTTGATCAGCCCTTGCGCTGACTGTTGGTGAACAACTTAATACGTTATCCCTCTTAGTAATTGTTTTGTTTGTGTTACTTAATACTTTTGGTTGAATACTGTAATCAATACACAGATATTCTTAAGTGTTGAAACTTAACTGAAAAGTGATCATTGTTAAATATAAGAGTGTGAATAAGAGAGGGAAGTGATGTGCAATTCGGGACATGCTCAAGCTGACATACCTCAAACGGTCGAGTTAGAAACATACCAGGGGATTCCAATTCAATACCATCAAGGCAGCATGTGCCAATGCCATCTCACTAGTCCCAGTGATCAATTTCTGTTCACAATTGTTCATAATGATGGGACTAAGAGCCAAAGGGATCACATAAACAAGACTAGTGTCTGCGAATAGTAGCTGATAGAATTAAAAGGGAGAGAATGGTCCAACATGGGAAGCGAGATACACAGCAGACCCATAGAATGGCAGATGTCCTAAACAGCACTCTGGCCTCAGAATCATCCCTTAAAACACATGAATCTGGCTTTAAAGCCCATGAGAGTATTTCAGGCATGGAAAGCCAAGACACTCTGGCAAAAAAAAAAAAAAAAGACATAAATGAAAGATCTCCGTGATTGAGATCCCAGTGGAAAGAACAGGTCATTAAAGAAGGAAGTACCTTTCTCTGAAGGGAGGAGAGAAGTTCCACTTTGAATATGACCTTGTCTAAATATGATCAGAGCCGGTGAACTCAAAGGAATTCCATAGCCTTGGCAGCTCATGACAAGAGCCTAGTGTGATTACTGATGCCATACACAAGAGTGTTAATTTGTTAAGTGAACAACAGGAGTCACTGTGCACTTACCTTCATGTAGGATCTCTGTCCTTAATGTGCTGTACATTGTAATTTAATGCTATAACTAGTACTCAAACAGTGCTTTTCACTTTGTGTTTCTGTGTGGGTGCAAATTGTTGAAATCTTTACTTAATATATGCTAAACTGATCTTCTGTGTAAAAAGAGAATTGAAAATGAATCTTGATGTGAATGGAAGGGGAGAGGGAGTAGGAAAGGGGAGGGTTGCAGGTGGGAGGGAAGTTATGGGGGAAAGCCATTGTACTCCATAAGCTGTAGTTTGGAAATTTATATTCATTAAATAAAAGTTAAAATAAAGAAAGATCACCAACAATTATACTGATTGGCAGTGATAAGGCACACGTAATCTTTATGTCAAAAGAAACATGTACTTGCTACTTAATTTGTTTAAAATGTTACTGCCAAGAAGCAATTTTTTATTTTAAGAATGCTTGTGAGTCAAGTTGCAAAATACCACAGAAAGAAACAAATGCTGCCACTAAAATCTACCCTATAGAAAAATACTTGGGTGATGTTAACTATTGTTCTGTTGCTACAAATATACTTCATGGTACTTCATATTGTTAGTTTCACTGGAACATATTTTGATGTTACACACTGAAAATTCTATAGAATATATTCTGCTTGTAACCACGATATTTTTGTCCACAGCTGTGTAGAAAAATGAATATAATACACATTTATTATGCTATATCTTTATAGTAATTATTGCAAAAGACACCTCCCAGTTTCCAAATATTCATGTAGTTCTTCCCTAAAATGCTTCTTGGCATTCAGTGAATATAACACCAACATGATTTGAAAAGTTATATTATGAAGAAGCCTCAGAACTTCCTGTTGGAGATACAGGACCCAGGCAAAATTTCATAGCAAACCATCAGACTTGGGAATGTTAAATGTTGTGATGCAAGTTAGTCTGCTGCTTGGGAAATACTATATCTAATACCAACATGCCCAGATGCGTGATTGATATTCTGCATATTCAAGGCAGCACCCTGCTAAGATGTCTATGAGGCAGTAGTTGGCGCATAAGCACTTGGATTCCTACCACCCACACATTATTAAAGGATGGAGTCCTGTACCTGAACATATATGTTAATTTCTTCTGATTTAACTTTGCATGGAATTAAATTCTTCCCTTCTCATTAAGGTTATTAATATTTGATGTTGGACAAATCCAGATACGTGTAAGCTCTCCTCCATTAGAAAACAATAATAGGGATCAGGGGCAAGATTGCAGAGTAGGGAGGGAGCTTGCTGCTCTATTCTTGGGGAAGATAGTCTTTAAAAAATGGAAAGACTGCAGATTCAGGCAAGAGTTTTGGGTTAAAAAGCAGAGGAAGCTCTACATATTGGAGGGACAAAGTGGACCTACATGGAGGGATTCACAACTCAGAACTCCAGCAGCCAAGAGCCTCCACATCAGAGAGGAGAGTGTGGTGAGACCAGACTGCATAAGCCAAATCCATGGGTGAAAAAGCTGCAGGAAGAGCCTAGAGAGAATCTGACTTGGAGCCCATTGGGGGATAATGTACCTGCCAAACTAGAGGAGAAAAAAAAGAGGGGGCACATTTTCTCTGTCCATAGCACCCTGCAACTGCAACATGTAAGCAAGTGATATAGAACAAGTGCCATTTTGACACATATGACAGCTGTGCTAGCTTGTGTCAGCATCTTGAAAGCAGCCAAGCAGAGAATCCTGATCTGGTGGGGAGATCTGGCAGGGGGGGTATGCTGCTTGAGACTGTGTGAGGCTTCTGTGCTAGGACTGTGTAAATACTGAGGTTGTGTGGGAGCAAAAAGGGAGTCACCGGGACTTTGAGCAGTCAGTGTGGGAGGCTCCACACAATCAGCATTCCCTGGTTACCAGGCAAGGGTCATTGCTGGAGAATCCAAACTTATACTGAAAACTGCACAGATCCTTTGTGTGGTCCTTGTGGCAGTGCCAATAAATAATATACCCTCTGGGGCTAGCACCCAGGCACTGGTCTCATTTGAGGAGAGGAGCTCAGATGAATCTACACCAACAGGCAAGAAGAAACCTCCCCTCTAATAAAAAAAAAAGAGATTTAAGATGCCAAAATTGGTGTGTCACTTCAGACACACCCTTCACTCTGAAGCAATGAACAGAGCTCCCTGGCTACAATCACCACATGCCTTTAGGTATTTCCTGAAAGCAGACAATCTGATAATGAACACAGACATAGTCCACAGATAAAAGCTGCAACAGCAAAAATAAAATGACTATGTCCACAAATACTAAATAACAAATGCACCAAACAAGAATACGGAAGACAAAATGATGCCCCCCGAAGAACACAAAACTACAATAATAGATTGTGAAGATGATGAGATTAAAAATATCCAGAAGTAGAATTCAAAATATTGATCACAGGATTGCTTAAAAGTAATCAGAAGAAAATGCATGAACTAATAAAATCTATACATGACATGAAAGAAATTTTCTCCCATGAAATTGAGAACTTAAGGAGAAATCAAAATGAAATCTTGGAAATGAAGAAGTCAATAGAGCAAATTAGAAAATGCAGTGGAAAGCCTTAACAAAAGAATCTGTGAATCAAAAGAAAGAATATCTGACTTAGAAGACAAAAAAAAAAAGGAAATCATTCAGAGAGATCAAACATAAGAAGAAATTAGAAAGTTAAAATACACTGTTGGTAAATTATAGATACTATCAAATGACCGAACATAAAAGTTCTAGGAATTTATGAAGTTTTGGAAAGATGGGATGGATGAGAAGGCCTTTTTAGTGAAATAATTCCAGAAAACTTCCCTAATTTGGAGAAATAAAGGGACATTTAAGTCCGAGGAGCATATAGAACTCCTAAAAGAAATGACCAGAAAATATATTCACCATGATAGATTATAAGCAAACTTTCCACAGTAAAACATAAAGAAAAGATTCTAAAATCTTCACAAGAGAAACACTAGATTTATTTCAAGGATCTCCAGTTAGACTCAGAGTGGACTTCTCATCAGAAATCCTACACGCTAGGAGGGTATATCACTATTATAAATGCATATGCACCTAATTACAGGGCACCTGACTATTTAAAACAAACATTAAAGGAAGCAAAGGGAGACATAAATTCAAACATAATAGTAATGGAGGGCTTCAATACCCCACATTCAGGAATGGACAGATCCACAAGACAGAAATTCAGCAAGGAAACAGCAGAGGTAATCAACACTATAGACCAAATGGATCTAATAAATATCCACAGAAATTTTCACCTTACAGTTCCAGAATACATATTATTCTCAGGAGTGTATGGAACTTTTTCTAGGATTGACCACATACTAGACCATAAAGCTAACATCAGCAAATTCCTAAACCAAAAAAAAAAAAAATCAGAATCATACTACGCTTCTTCTCACACCACAATGGAATGATGCTGGAAATCAGCAACTTAACAATCTCTGAAGCATATGCAAACATATGGAGACTGAACAATATGCTTCAGAATAAAGAGTGGGTCATAGAAGAAATAAAAGTTGAAATAAAACATTTTGGGAAACAAATGAAGCAACAACAAAATATCAAACTTATGGTGTACATCAAAAGCAATGTTAAGAGGAAAGTTTGTAACAATTGGTGCCTATATCAAGAAACTGGAAATACACCAAATAAATGAGCTATCAATGCATCTCAAGGATCTAGAAAATGAGCAAACCAAACCAAAACTAATAGGAGAAAAGAAATATCAAAATTAGAGAGGAAATTTAAAAAATGAATCCAAAAAAAAATATAAAAGATCAGCAAAATAAAGAGCTGTGGCCGGCGCCGCGGCTCAATAGGCTAATCCTCTGCCTGGTGGCGCCAGCACACCGGGTTCTAGTCCCGGGCGGGGTGCCGGATTCTGTCCCGGTTACCCCTCTTCCAGGCCAGCTCTCTGCTGTGGCCAGGGAGTGCAGTGGAGGATGGACCAAGTGCTTGGGTCCTGCACCCCATGGGAGACCAGGATAAGCACCTGGCTCCTGCCTTCAGATCAGCATGGTGCGCCAGCTGCAGTGTGCCGGCCATGGCAGCCATTGGAGGGCGAACCAATGGCAAAGGAAGACCTTTCTCTCTGTCTCTCTCTCTCTCACTGTCCACTCTGCCTGTAAAAAAAGAGATTTTTTTAAATAAAATTGACACATAATTGGGCAGCTAACCCAAAAAAGATGCAAATGAATAAAACTAGAGATGAAAAAGAAAATGTAACAACAGACACCATGAAGTGAATTACAAGAAATTAATACAAAGAGCTGCATGTCAACAAGCTGGAAACATAAATGAAATGCACAGGTTCCTGGAAACAAACAACCTAGCTACATGGAGCAATGAATACATAGAAAACCTAAACAGACAAATTTCCAAGATGAAAATTGAATCAGTAATAAAGACCCTCTCGACAAACAAAAGCTGAGGTCCCGATGTCTTCACTGCTGAATTTTAACAGAAATTTAAAAGAGAACTAATATCAATTCTTCTCAAGTTATTCAAAACAATTGAAAGAGAGGGAATTTTCACAAATCTTTCCCTGAAGCCAGCATCACCTTAATTTCTAAACATGGAAAAAGACACAATAGAGAAAGAGAACTACACACCAATTTCCCTAAATCAAATAGCGGCAAAATTCCTTAATAAAATTCTAGTCAATGGAATCCAACAACACATCTAAAGATCATTCACGCAGACCAAGTGGAATTTATCCTTGGAATGCATGGATGGTTCAATACTTGCAAATCAATCAATGTGATACATCACATTAACAAATTTAAGAACAAAACCAAATGATTATCTCTATATGCAGAGAAAGCATTTGATAAAATACAACACCCTTTCATGATGAAAACTGAGCAAATTGAGTATAGAGGAAAATCTCTTGACACAATCAAGGAAATTTATGACAAATATAGTCAGCATCCCATTGAATGAGGAAAAGTTAGAAGCATTCTCACTGAGATCTGGAACTAGACAAGGATGCCCACGCTCAACATTGCTATTCAGTATAATCCTGGAAGATTTAACCAGAGCCATTAGCCAGAAAAAGAAATCAAGGGACACAAATTGGTAAAGAGAAAGTCAAACTATCTCTATGTGCAGATGACATCTCTATTTGCAGATGGATCCAAAAGACTCCTCCAAGAGATTATGTGAACTCATGGAAGAGTTTGGTAATGTAGGAGGATATACAACCAATACACAGACATTAAAACAGCCTTTGTATACACAGATTGCATACACAATGGCATGTTTCAGAAAGAATTTCTCAGATCATTCCCATTCACAATAGCATGGAGTAAATTTAACCAACAATGCCAAAGATCTTTATGATGTGAATTATAAAATATTAAAAAAGAAACAGAAGATAAAAATGAAAAAAAATCCATGTTCATGAATTATAAGAAGCAATATCATCAAAATGCCCATTATTCTAAAAGCAATTTACGAATTCAATGTGATACCAATCAAAATAGCAAAGACATTCTTCTAAGATCTAGAAAAATGATGAAGAAACACAGGAGACCTTGCATAGCTAAAGCAATATTATAGAACAAAAACAAAGCCAGAGGCATCACAATACAAGGTCTCAAGACATGCTTCAAGGCAGTTATAATAAAAGCAGCCTAGTAATTGTGAAAAAAAAAGATGGATGGACAAAATGAACAAACAAACAAACAAACAAACAAACCACCAGAAGTCAATCCAAGCATCTTCAACC